>NC_091119.1:67307891-67557891 GCF_040183065.1 Periplaneta americana | reverse complement strand
GCATAATCTTTTGGAGTAAAGATTCTCAGGCATTTGCTACAACACCACCAGATATAAAAGAAACAAATTCGGAATAACAAATAAGAAAAAGCGTTAAAAGTACAAACACAAATACAAAATGAGGGATCAGAAAATAACAATGGCAGGGATTAAATCACTACAGGTACAAAAAATTATGTATTATACTAGTAATGGAAGAATTGGCTAATTTGGTGTGCAAAGTAAGTAGTAACTAAACTTCTAAATAGAAATAACTAATTTTACACATTTGGGAGAAACACTACTGTAACAATTGGAAGCATTTACATTAAAGTTAAAATTTTCATTCTTCTTCATTCCACTCTACTCTACAGCTTTTATCTGTGAATATTGCAATAACAATATCAAATTAAAAGAACTGTGCTTGTATTATTGTCGTGTGTGTCTGTGAAATCACGCTTTACAAGAAGTGGATTTCTCATGTTTTTGTCACTAAATATTGTTAATAATAAATTCATTAATTTACTTAAATATGCTTAAAATAAATTAACAGCAACACATAGGCTATATTTATAATTATATTTTTTCGAAGTATCAAGTTTTTATTTAACGTCTTTGTAACAGTTGTTTTCTTTTACGAAGAAAGGGCCAAGTACTAGCACCGCAGTCTTCATTGGAACTCATCCCGCCTTAGCAAATCTATATATAGGAATAGTTGTTGAGATCTGAATGGCCTCTTTCATTGTAACTATCGTGACTATTATCTTGTAACGTCTGTAAATCCATTCTGCACATCTTAAGATTGCGATGAAATTCCACTGAAGTGCCCTTTCACTTATCCGAAGGACGTAGAGGACTGATTTTTTCTCATTTATAAGTGAGATTGCTTATTCGTTTTTTTTTTAAACAAAAATTATATTTTGATTGAAAATCACCAAATTACTCCGTTTCTCTCTTTAAATATTTGGTTGTTATTATATTAACGAAATAGCCATATTAAATACGAAGGTGGATCGAAAAGTAAAGCACAACAATTTTTTGTGGCAACGTATTTCGTAAGAAAGCTATAGGTTTTACCTACTTTCGACATTGGAACCAAGTCTCTCGACACATTTCTCCCATCGTTACACCATATTCAATACACACTCCGTTTTTTGGGCGCATAGCCACCTGCTCACGACTGATTTCACTTCTTCATCCGATCCGAAGCGTTTCCTCCTAGGAATTTCCGCAGATGTGTAAGTCAGACAGTGAGGGCCTGGACTCTAGGGTGGATGATTGCCGCCTTAATGATGCCTCTGACATTGGGTGGTGTTGCAGCGGTCACTGGTCGGCCGGAACGTGCTTCGTCGGCGGACGTCTTCGAAGAACCTGCACCACTGGAGATGTTGCTATGGTCCAGACAATCAATCGTCGTACAGTCCAAAATTTCTCTGTGAATTTCACTTGAATTTTTCGTTTTTCACAAAAAAAAAACGGACTACACCTCGCTGTCCTTCACAAGCAACCGATGGTAGAAAACTCGCCATTTTTACTCAGTAATTACAGCTCGTCCCGCCAGAGTGACATCCGATCGAATCATTGTTGTCTGTAGCGCAAGATTCAAACTAACTATCTGCCAACTTTGAACGTCCTAACTAAAATAGTATTTCGTAAAATAATACAGTGTTTTGCGTTACTTTCCGATCTACCCTGATATAAAGCCAGATATTCATTTATTATGGATAAATTCCCGAGCACTTCGAAGTCGTCAATTCATCCACTAAATGGAAACATTTTGTTCATATTCTATTAGTGAATTTCATCTCCAAATATAATCTGTTTTACTGGTTAGGTCTACTCTTATGTTATAATATATGTCCTACCTGTATGAAGCACTGTAATATTGATGAAGGTGGTAGTTGCCATCATCTGCTGCAAGTGAATGCGCCCGTTGGTATGAACACGTCCTAGAAGGTAACTTTATCACTGAAGTCACATACACTGTTGAGGTCTTCACTCTATATACTACACTTGCGTCTGTTGTTTGCATGTCGCGTGGAGGTAGACGATTCTTAATTTTAATTCACCCAAAAGTTTTGGAGGTTATGATTGACAGATTTTAAAACTTTGAGATTTGAGTCAAACATTTCAATATACAGAGTAATTAACGAGGATTTACCGGCACTTATGGAGCTCATTTCCGAAGACATTCTGAGCAAAAGATGTCATATAAACAAGTGTCCTAATCTCAATATTTTCAGAGTTACAGTAATTTGAAGTTGTTGGGTAGAAGAATATTACAAATAGAGAATGAACTATTCAGAAGTATCATTTCTTTAGGTGGCTAGTGTTCTGAAGCTAAAAATGTGTTGTTAATTGCTATGTACAGATTTTGTTTTTCGATTTTTAACTAAAAATTACATAATTCATACGCACTTACCAGGAAAATTGTTACAATCATACGACTCTAGGAACTTGATTCTTTAGTTTAATTCTGCATCCTAGTATACAATCTTAAAAAAAATTACAAGAGTAGGATGATTTGTAACAATATTGTAACAATTATTGTTGTGATAAGTGCGTAAGAAAATGTAATTTTGTATTTAAAAAAAAAAACGAAAAAAAAAATACTGTACGAAGCAACTATGGAATTCACAACACATTTTTAGCTTCAGAATACTAGCCAATTAAAGAAATTATACACCTGAATAGTTCATTCTGTATTTGTAATATTCTTTTACCTTAAATTGAATAAAAATAGTATTTTACTAACAACTTCAAATTAGTGTAAGTCTAAAAATATTAAGAATAGGACCCAAGCTTATATGATATTTCATGCTCAAAATGTATTTTAACTCTTCGTGAATCACTCTATATATTGCATGTCATTAGTGCATGCGTCTGATTGAAATTCGTAACTTTCTCACAGTAGGGCCTAGTCCACCGGCTGTAATAAACTGCTTTTTCTTTTCAAAATCTTACTCATTATTCTTAGTTTTGGTACTGTTAGTAGTTTGAGAACTCAGAATATAAATGGAGGAACAATTAATATTTATGTATTCTGCATGACATCGAAAGCTAAGAAATAGGAGACCAAGGACTTTGTCAAGGTCAGAATAGGTTCAATACCAGAAACTTGCAAATATTATCTACATTAATGCAAAACTACATTTTCCTCCAAATATGCCTCTACGTATTTTATTCGGTTATTTAACTACGTTGTATCAACAACTAGGTTAATAAGCGTCGATGAATTTGATGATAGTGAGACGGTATTTGCCAAGATGTAGCCGAGGATTCGTCCTAAATTACTTGACATTCGCCTTAGAGTTGGAAAAAAGTCGAAAAAAAAAACAAACCAGGTAATCAAATTAAACCCACGCCCTAGCCCATCCCCAGATCAGCAGGTAAACACGTTACCTCCTGAACTACGCAGGTCGCTGTTACCGATTTTCAAACTTTGGCAACACCACTTCTACGGCTTCCGCTAGAGACCGTTCTAAAACAATGCGTTCATTCCAGCCAATCAAAACATTTTAAATGATTAGTATGCCTACTTCGTTTTTAATTCTTCTGTGAAAAAAAAACATGTTATTCTGCAACAAGTAGCTCTCTTCCGACAATTCAGGTAACCTTCTACACGCATCCCATTGTCTAAAATTCGCTCTCTTAATTCTGGTGAAGGTAATCGAAGTATATATTCACAACTCGTTACTTATGAAAATAGTAATTATTTAACTATTAATACAGTAGAGCACCGATTATCCGAATACCGATCAACCGAAACATCGGTTAACCGAAAGCATTCCAGTCCGCAAATTCAAATTTGCGCGCGCGCCATGTAGAAGTTTCGCTAGCGCTCTTTGCGAGATTTAGCGGCAAAAAAAAATTGGACTTCTTTTCCTAAACTGTAGGTCTACTTTAATGGCCGTTTTGAACTTATCAAACTAGGCTAGTCAGTTCTCTGTGTTATTTGTAATACGTGTGATACAAAATATAATATACTGTATGTACAGTTTTGTGTTCAATATCAGTGTTTCTTTGTTCCATACTGCTCCTATGACACCGGTACAAATTGTTTTCGTAAATATTTGGTTATCCGAAAAATCAGTTATCCGAACACCGCTCGTCCTCAATTCTTTCGGATAATCGATGCTCTACTGTATGATTATTAAGAAGTTGAAAATTTTAACTAAGTACACCTTCGGCTTTCCTCTATGCCAGCGGTTTGGGG
This sequence comes from Periplaneta americana, assembly GCF_040183065.1. Classification (NCBI taxonomy): domain Eukaryota; kingdom Metazoa; phylum Arthropoda; class Insecta; order Blattodea; family Blattidae; genus Periplaneta; species Periplaneta americana. Next base: position 67,553,696 of record NC_091119.1, on the reverse strand, counting down.
TCTCTATTTCGGGGAAGAATTATTTTACTATGTGCAGTGCACTGCACCTTGTGTCAATGATATTGTCGAAATTTCAAGAAAATATCTCTATTACTTAATGGTTATATAGTTCAAACTTTTCATACTGCTATCCCGACTTCCAATGTTCTACTTTATTTCAGCGGATTTCTAACGTCTTTTTTCTATGCATGACAAGTAAAAATAAAGACTTATGACCATTCTATGTAAAGAGAACAGATTATAACCACAGACATTGTTACGATAGACAATGATCGAGGAACATATGCATTACAGGGGCCAAGCTCCTGATTGGTTGAATGGTATGAATGTTACTACGGATATTTATTGTTGTTACAATCGGTATAAAATATGTTGCCAACTTCTAAATGAAGTCTTATATTGTTCACTTATTCTGTACTTAAATGGAACTAACGACAGTAACAGTAAAATAAAAGAAAAAACATACCTGTAGGTATGAAATGCAAATCTATGCACGGTGAGTATAGCATCATATATAGAACATTTGAATATATTAGTCTAAATTCATTCAAAGCATTTGTGTGTCATCAAGATTGAAATGATATGCGGAAAATGTAGTGTTCAAATAAACTTTAAAGAAATGCAGTCACAAAAGAGATGGTTCCATAAAAAAAATAATTAACAGGGCTTGTGGCCGTAAGAAATCAAAAAGATATACATCCTAGTTCGCGCTGAGCAAATTAACAATGCTAGGAATTATTGTTAACTTAACGATTTACTGCATGGCTATACAAATACATGAATTATGAATGAATATTAATTTGCTAGTCATACGGTTACTGACTGGAAACAATTTACTGAAAAAGCAACAATTAAATACATTGAATTACAAAGCGACAAAATTGGAGGAATTAGAACGATTATCGAAATTGACGAATCAAAATTTGGTAGAAGGAAATAAAATCGAGGTCATTTTGTGGAAGGACAGTGGGTTTTTGATGGAGTCGAGAGGGAAATTGTTATTAGCAGGGAACGGATTTATATGGACTAAAAATATATGAAATATGTAAATATATATGTAGTTATTTTTACCAAAATATGGAATTAAATATGGATTTTTACCAAAATATGGAATTAAATATGGACTTAAAATTATAAAAAAATGACTATGTACGTTAAATATTGGTACATTTTAATCAAACTAAACAAAAAATATAATGGACGTACCTTATCTTCCAATGTAGTTTCAACAAAACACAATTTTTATTGTCTGTTACCATAACAATAGGTTACAAACATTTCTTTCAAGTGCTGAAAAGTGAATCTTCTTCTATTGTCTCTGAGGATAGATTTATACTGACTAAAAGAGCGTTCGACGTCACAAGAAGTAACTGGTACATAATTCAATTTCACAATGTCTGCTGGGGATAAGTCCAAGTTAATCTTCACTGTTGATTCACCACTCATCACAGCAACAACCTTTTGTAGTTCTTCATATCCAGGGTTTTTTGAAAGTACAGTGTCCACCTTAGCTCTTACTGCATCTGCAACTTTACCTCTACCACGATTCAGTTGTTCCACAGTACTATTTATAATTTCAAAACTTTCAGATAGTGAAAGGTGCCTATTTTGGAGACTTTTGAGCGTTTTTACGATGCATGAAAATGTATGCTGAATGTGAGCTAAGTCATTCTTCACACTTATGTCACAGGTAACTGTTTTCGCAGTATCAATTGAGACTGCATCTTCAGAGTCCAATGCAAGGAGAACATTGTTAATAGAGTCTATATGTTCGGCATAATATTCAACTGCTTCTAGCCATGTACCCCATCTAGTTAAAATTGGCTTTGGTAGCAATGGAATTTCAGGGTACATTTCTTTCAACACATTAACTCTACTGGGAGCTTTGAGAAATACTTTTTTCACTGATGAAATCAACAAATCTACTTTAGGGAAATTGTCTCTGACCACTTCTGCCACACGATGAAATGCATGCGCCACACAAGTAAAATGAGTCAATTTAGGATATACAACAGATAATGCTTGTCCAGCTTTGACCATATAAGGGGCAGCATCGCTAATAAAGAATAACACATTATCGTACATAATACCCTTTGGCCACAGGATACCCATAGCTTCGTTGAACAGTTTAACTATAGTTTTGTTATTGCACTTTTCTAGAACATCACAATGTAAAAGAATTCGTTCAGAATATTGTTCACTTAACAAACCGATAACTACATTACCAACAAGTCTACCTTCTTTGTCGGGAGTCTCATCAATGGAAACCCAAATTGAACTATCTTTAATTTCATCTCTTATCTTCTGTATTGTCTCATGTAGATGGATGGAGCATACGTCTTCCTAAGTGTTGACTCATCCGGGATTGTATGTTGAGTATATTTTTCAAGGAATTCCCTGAAGACCTTATTCTTTAGTTTGTAGAGAGGAATATCAGCAGAGATGAGAGAACGGCACAGGTCGATGTTAAACTCAGATCTTACATTCGATGTTGTTGGTTGTGTTAAAAACAATTGTCTCTGCTTGGAATTTAGTTGTTTGTTGGCCTGATGTTTACTAGTTGTAATGTGTTGTTGCACCAGGAACTTTTGTGTAGATGATACTGCACACTGACACAAATTACAAAATAATATTTTATTGTCAGTTGATAAACCATCTTCTTTAAATTCTGAAATGTAACTTGTTAGTTTTGATTTTAAATTGACTGAATGACGTACTTTTGGCATATTTACCGTCTTTATAGTATGATCTACAAAACTGAACCTATGTGTACTCTGACTGGCATTTAACTGTTGAGCTGCACAACTGAAGTCTGTTAAAAATTTTAAATTAAATTAATACAGTTTTGTAACTTACTTTCCCATTGTTGATAGGACTGCTAATTTTCAAATAACTCTGATGTTAAAGGGATTACTGAACATGTGTTTAAATCTCTATTGTTGAAATGTATTTTTAAAAGTTAATGGAATTTTGTTTTGTTTTATTGTTAAACCTAATATAATATGGACTGTTTTATATGAAATATGGAAAATATATGGAAATTAACGAAAATATGTACTAAACTCTAAAATATGGAAAAATATGGAAAATAAAAGTAGGATTTTTCAACCCTACACATTGTGAAACATAAAGATAATGCAAAATATAAATTATATTAGCTTTATAAGTAAATATGTATTTACATATAAATCCTTTCCCTGGTTATTAGTAACTATGCACAACAGATGTGAAAATACTCTTGCTGATCTTTTCAGCCAATGGATTGCGCCAAGAACAAATAATATCAGATGCGAACGAGTTATTTTAACTCGCTGCTTGCTCTTGCAGCTCACACTGTTTATACTGGGAAAGCATAGATTACGTCATACATCAAGAGAATGTAATCTCTGTGCGCATGTACAAGGTTCGCTGTATTTCATTGCGTTAAGAAAGTCAACACACATTACCGACAGGGACTTCAGATGACGCACAAGCTATCGACAATTAAATAGCAGTTCCCGATTCTTTGTACATTGGAGCGCACAAAACGAATGAAAGATAAAATAATATTATGCTTGGGACAAAAAATAACTGTGTACTGCAGCACATTAGCGGCCACCACTGATTATTACGTATTGTGAACGTGTGGCAGTCGTCAACATAAAATACAGAAATCGTACAGAAGTTTATGATCTGTACCTCACGAATTGGCACCTCAACAGGCTCAACGCAGAATAGATAGATTTTATCTGTTATCAACTTATCGCTAATCCCATGCACGATATATTTATCAGAATAATTGTCACACATGGGTATATTACCGCAACCCTGACACCTAAAAACAGTGAACCATTACTTCCACTGTTTTTTTTTTTTGCGTAAAAACATGTGATGGGTTGCCCCTATAATGCATCTGTTCCGATGATCGAAAACAGTTTTCCAAAACTCGACAGCAAAGAGTATTCACAATAAAAGTAAAAATCATCTAATAAACAAATATAAAAACACTACAGAGCTACAAGGCCTTTAATTTTATTGATATAGCAACTGCTTCATGTATAGAGGATTCAAGGTTAAGAAAAAAAGCAGTGTTTTTTCTTTAGGGGGGGGGCCGCTTTGCCTAGTACACTGTTGTCACAAGAGAGAGTGAGAGAGAGAGAGAGGGGGGGGAGAGGTATAGTACTTCAGACACCTCTCTCTTTCTAACAAGTACAGTTTTCTGGTAAGTTTATCGCAGAAGATAGGTACGTCAAATTTGCTGAAATAAAAAATGTCATAATAATTTCTGCAAAAAAGAACATTATGTTGTACACATTATCACTTTGTTATATACATTATAGCCTACACATATTTCTGTAGTTTGTTATATAAACGGAGTCTACATAGTAAGCGTTTAACAGTGTGAAATCTTAGCCTCAACTATACCAGTCCTACCTGTCTTTTAAATTCCTGAGTAGCGTTGTTTGGCAAGGAAGTGGAAGGCCATTCCAGAAATTTAGCTGTCATTCCGTTATTCTCAAATTTAATACTTGGTAATATTAGAGGCGTAACAATATTTTAGCACATGGAATTGCACTAATTCTCAATGAAATTGCATTTAATGGATTAAAAGAAACAAATCAAATTTCAACACTCAAGAAAATCCTTATAATTGAAGACCAGTCACTTAATGGAACAACCCCCAAAGCCCAATGCATTTTCCTTTACCTGTAATCCTCTATAGTGTTCAGTCATTTATATATAATATTCAGATATTCGTGGCAAAGAACGCATCTTTTTTTCAGGTTTCCTGATTGCTCATGCGTCTATTAACAAGCATTCACAATCTGTTGATATAATGAAACCATGTAATTTATAGACTTTGAATGGGCCTATAACTTATAAAAGCCTTTATCCCACAGTCAAAAATGTAAGGAATTAGGATCAAGTGATCTTATAAGCAAATTGACATGATGTCAAAAACATTTAGTACTGTATATAAACCTAGAACATAACTTTTTAAAGATGGAAAATGCTAGCTCTTCAAATGGCACTGTTTTCCTTAAAGCAAAATGTGGACACATGTAAGTGAAAGGTTTTGTCCTTCGCATTGTACGAGTATGCGAATTTTGTAGCACTTCTCTACTATCACGTCAATTCGAAAAGAATCGTATCTTCGAGGGAATTGATTTTTGTACCTAAGTTTATTCGCAGTTTCTTATTTAGTTTGGTAAATAGTGTATATATATATATATATATATATATATATATATATAGACGGACATCTGTCATCTCCATAGTTTTGATTTAGAGGCAATTTTTTAATTCACAGTGTTCTTTGTAATATTTAACACAATTTATTTTATAAATGTAGTGTTAGAGTTTGCATATGGTTTCACTATAACTGGAAAGAGCATGAAAAATTGTATAAAAAATCACATCTATCTAAATTTCGATTGAGGTCAGATGTCCGTCTTTGATATTAAGCTACTCATATCTTCGTTTTTGCATAACCTGTACGTTGTCTATCTTAACAACAAAATTCTTGTTTGAAACAGACGTTTCATAAAGAGAGAAACCTGAACGCAATAATGTTCTGATATACCGTCACATGGGGCAACTTTAGCCTTTTCGGTATAACTTTAGCCCAAACAAAAGATATGTTTTGAATTTTTATATTTGCCACTCGACTTCAGATACTAAAATATTTCTCTAATTGGCCTATAGGTGATAATATTATGCACATATTCAGTGCATTTTAAGTTTATCAGGTTTACCTCAAGACCGAGCACACTCATTAGTACATCAGCTATTAGATCACATCAATTCACTCTCTGCAAACATTTTTGTGTCCAGACCACAAGTTAAATCAGTTAAGTATCTTAACTTATATATAAATATGTGCGGAATATGTAGAAAACTATGATTGGCTTTTATGTTTTCTCTTGTTGGTGTAATTTCATTCCAAACAAAGTGATGTTTCTTTCAGTTGATTTCTGTGGTATCTTTAGCCCTTGGCTAATTTGTACGCCATCAATTTTAACGTGTTTATAGTAGTTACTATATTAGTATGCAAATTAATTTACTGCTTAATTCATTCTTTTTGCGTAACTTGTCATTTAAGAATAATGCCAAGAGACCCGCACATATGCAAATTACACAAAGGAAGCTCTTGAACAATGCCTACAGGACATCAGGACAGGACTAAGACACAGAGAGTGCCTTCACAATATTACGAAATTCCCAGAAACACGATTGAGCTAAAATTGAAATCCAAACATCAGAAGAATCCTGGACGTCCAACAATATTCACCCAGGGAGAATAAAAAGTGATTGCTGCACATTTGTTGAATATTACAGAGATCAGTATACATGTTGACAACACCACAAATTTTTAACTTGACATCAATTCAGAGGAATCGACAGCGACTGATGTAAGAGATCACAGATCAGTATTTCTCTCACAGTCTAAAAGAGACACTGCAAGAAAGGGATTTTGTCATCGTACAATATGAGACGGCATTCAGTTGAGAAGCTTTTATCATCCAGTCTGCTGTCAAAAAATCTGAAAGTTAGAATTTATAAAAGAGTTATATTACCGATTGTTCTTTATGGTTGTGAAACTTGGACTCTCACTTTGAGAGAGGAACATAGGTTAAGGGTGTTTGAGAATAAGGTACTTAGGAAAATATTTGGGGCTAAGAGGGATGAAGTTACAGGAGAATGGAGAAAGTTACACAACACAGAACTGCACGCATTGTATTCTTCACCTGACATAATTAGGAACATCAAATCCAGACGTTTGAGATGGGTAGGGCATGTAACACGTATGGGCGAATTCAGAAATGCATATAGAATGTTAGTTGGGAGGTCGGAGGGAAAAAGACCTTTGGGGAGGCCGAGACGTCGATGGGAGGATAATATTAAAATGGATTTGAGGGAGGTGGGATATGATGATAAAGACTGGATTAATCTTGCTCAGGATAGGGATCAATGGCGGGCTTATATGAGGGCGGCAATGAACCTCCGGGTTCCTTAAAAGCCATAAGTAAGTACAATATGAGATGAAATTGTTTCCTGGACGTGTGGTAAAACTCCCGTCAGATGAAGAATCTGGTGTGACTGTGGATTGCATGACGAAGACGAAAAAACTAAAAGGACATTTTAATTTACAATTGATGTGATTTAAAACAAATAATAGAACCACCAAAAATGACTGGAACGAGGGGTTTGGTCCCTCGATTGATACAGTAATCTGTTTCTTTCTTAAATGGGTATTCTAGCTAGATAACATATAGATCTCTTCTTTTTATTATTTATTGTTCTCAATTGCTGTAATATAATTATTTATTCATTACATAAATAAGAAACTAGATTATTATAATCATCTTGTATTTTATTTAGTATTTCTGTCTTGCAGGTACGCAAAATTGACGTATTTTGACCCAAGACGTGTTAAAATGTTAATTACTATCATATATGTTGACTGGGTTAAAGCTGCCCTATTTCAGGGCAACATTAGCCCAAATATTAAAAGAAAACAATACTAACATTTAAAATCCAGTAATATGTCTGTCATTGCCATATAAAACTGTTTGACCCCAACGATGAAAATGAGAACGATTTGAAATTAATTTCATAAAAAAATACATCACTTAAACTATACTGCACGGTAAAAGTGGGCTAATATTGCCCCAAATTGACGGTATATCAATTCAATTACATTTTCATCGTATATACCCTCCGTCTTTAATTAAAATCATAATTAATATTGGAATTAGAAAATAATCTAACTTTGCTCTTGAATACCTAAAAATAATATGCTATTATCTATCAAACCTTATTTGCTGCTGTCATACTTCTGTTATTCGTCCTTAGTGATGGGTTGTAGGGTGAATTCAACTGAAGATCGTGTAGAAGGTCTTTCATCTTCATCCTGAGATCTTCCGCAATAAAATGACATGCATTTATTTCCTTTTCACAACACAGAATAAAGATATGAATTAGCTATCATGGTCTTCATTAGTACATTGCATCGTAGTTTCCGTGGAAACTCTCAAAGCCATCTCTATTGTAAGCAGAGAGAAACCATGGCTCTCTGCAACAGACAACAATCAAATTAGGTACGTTTATTGAAACAATGAAATATGAACTGTCATAATTCTGAATGGCAAGCTGCTACAAGAAGTAAATCCAGGTGCCATTGACTTAGAAGACAGACTTTTATTTCCAAAAGAATAATGTGAGACAAATTTTAGATCATAGACACATTTGTTCAACATTTCTTAAATGTATTATGTCCTTAGTTTTTGTATGTTTCTAATCATATTTTCAGTTTGAAAGCAGTAAAAATGATTTTTAAAAGTTTTCTTTATCCGACATCACAAGTATATAAGAGAAAGTTCGTTTCTTGTAAAGAAAAGGATAGTGATCCTACTTCACCCGGAATAGGTAGGCGAAGTCGGACACAATATATAGTGGGGATCACGTAAGAGTAATTCCTAAAAGACTAATTTGGCCGCCTCTTCAGTGTTGCCAACTAATACTAGATAAAAGAGGATAAAATCACACAATGCCATGTACAATAATAATAATAATAATAATAATAATAATAATAATAATAATAATAATAATAATAATAAGAATAATAATAATAATATAGTATTAACAATAACGATGTCTTGCTTATTTACCACATCTCATCTTTATGTTGGGGAGGTGTTTCCTAAAAGGTTCAATAATTTGTAAAAAAGTATATTTTTCTTCTGGACCTCTCGCACATTATGTTAGTAGTTAGTAGATTAATATATGATCTTATATTAAAATGTATTTTGTCTGACAACATGAAATTCATTGCTTTGATTAAACAGTTTACGATTCACGAGACCTAACCTAAAAATGTATTTTGTTTAATGACGTGAAATGATTAGTATGAATTCCGAAAACGAATGCAACTTTGAAATGTATGCTTTAAAATATTTACTCCATTATTGTAATAAAAGTCTAAACACGAAAGAAATTAATTAAATGTGAAATGGTATTTCTATCGATTACTCAAGGGCATGTATCACACGAAATATGTTATATTTACTTACACTTAGCCTACCTGACTCTAATCTTGAAATTGTAACCACAACACAAAGCAACACATACAATAACTATTACGTATTAATATTAATACCCTACTACTATTAATTAATTATTAGCATGTTCAAATTTCACTAGCTTCCAGTAATGGGTTCAGAAATCTAGAACAATTTACATTTTCAGAATTTAAACTAATGACAACTTGTGTCACTGCTGCCAACATAACAGTTATAAAATCACTACCAGTTGTAGTATTTCTCAGTACCGAAATTCGAAACGAAGTTAGCAAAAGAAAATTCAACCTGCAAACTAGAAAAATCACCATAATCTACTAGCTTATGTGGTAATGAAGGAAAAATGGTTAGGTTTCACCCTTAGGGTATTAAGTAAGCTGACCCGGACTATAGTACTTTTAAAAATAAGTCTAAACTAAATAATTTAGTATAGTAGAAGAATATCATGTAAGTGAAAGCTGAAAGTGTTTATATTCCAAATTTTTAAGTTCTTAATCAAAGTTTTACTAAAGCATTTAAATAAAATCATATAAAACTGTCCACCTTCACCCATTTTTACGACACGCAAGTACATTTGCCTATACTGCTGTGACTCTGTCTCCAGAGAATAGTCTATTAGAAAGAACTGACTCAAAGGTGGATGAGAAACTGACAAAAGACCTGTTAACGAGTTCATGACGAAACCTCTCCATAAACTGCGCATTCAGTTTGATCTCCACATCAGATATATTATTATTATTATTATTATTATTATTATTATTATTATTATTATTAATTATTGTTAGTATTAATTATTAGTGTTATTATTAATTGTATTTTTAATTAATTGTATTTTTAATTAATAAGTTTATTATTGTAATTATTGAGTGTAATTAGTTACCACTGCCACCGGGTATATACCCACTGCAGTGTGAATAAATACATGCATACATACACACACAAAAAAGAATAAAAATCACCCATACTGACTGTAAGGTTGCGAAATTAAAGTTTGGATAAAGGATTATAGAAGTTGCAATCTTGATTCCGCGCTAGCACTCTGGTCTTTCATCTTGGCGACCCGGGTTCGAAATTAGCCTGATCGTGATGAAATGTTTTATGAAAGAAGCAGGGGTGGAATTTTTTTCTCGGGTTACTCTCCTTTTCCCTCTTTCATTCCTCCAGCACTCTAAACCTCCCCCTCATTTCATCTATCGTGTGCAATAGTTAAAAATATCTGGGAGCCGGCTATGATCAGTGTACAGGTCATTTCATGTATCACGTGAAATCTTAGGCATTCAAGTGGGATGGCAACTTAACTATTCTACCATGTATACGCTGTTGTTTCTTAATACAACATTCCATGTACTGTATGTTTTCATAGGTACCCTTATACAGTAGATAGTATCGGCAGCAATTTGTTATTTATATATGTCTGTCTACTGAGAAGATATGTGTGCATAGTTTGAAGGGAGGTTTCGACTTGAACTCATTAACAGTTCCTTTGTAATTAGAAAATATAAGGCCGAGCACAGTAAGTTAATAGGCTCCAAGATACCCGGTGTTCAGTAATGAAAGAGCCCCCGAAATGAAATGATATCACTGGACTGGTATAGGAGTCTGACAGGTAGGGGAGACTGGGAATATTTGATACAAAGGGATATATGATAAATGACAAATTTTGGCCTGATCGTTGACATTACTGTTCTGTGATCCATATGTTCTAATAATCACTTCCTATTGATGGTTTATTGTCATTTGTAGAAAGTGTAGAATTGAAGAATTTGATCTAGAGCTAGAATTGGAATCCTGACCGATCAAAGTAAATATTGCGTAAAATATTCCTCATCATTTTTTAATAATATGGATAAGATTTATCGATAATCATTTTGTGGGATTGCAATCTACATACCTTTAAGTAATTATGTCCGGCAGCCATGACGCCTTGATTGTCCTTTTTTTATTTTAGTAAGTTATTTTACGACTCTTTATCAACATCTTAGGTTATTTAACTTCTGAATAAGATGAAGGTGATAATGCCGGTGAAATGAGACCGGGGTCCAACACCGAAAGTTATCCAGCATTTGCTCATATTGGGTTGAGGGAAAACCCCGGAAAAACCTCAACCAGGTAACCGACCGGGAATCGAATCCGGGCCACCTGGTTTCGCGGCCAGACGCGCTAACCGTTACTCCACAGGTGTGGGCCCTAGATTGTCATAATCCCTTTTCGAGTAAGAGTATAATGTTAGTATGTTGCATGGAGATGCATGATATAAGTGAACAGGGAATATGTGATACGTGTTATCAGTCATCCCTGTGTGGAAACTGCATTTGCTTTCATTACCCCTCCTACAAACAAAGACTATGGTTGTCGGAAAAAATAAGAAGGTGAACGTGCGAATTCTAAATGAGGCAGTAGAGTGTACTTTGGATGTACTATAAGCAGTAACATGAGCTGTTGCCAGGAAGTCAAAAGGAGGTTAGCAATTACAAATGAAGTTTTAATAGAAAAAGGAGCTTATTTTGCGGACCTCTGGAAAAAGAAATGAGACTAGTGAAGTGCTTTGTGTGGAGTATGGCATTATATGGGACAGAGACATGGACATTACGGCGAAATGAAGAGAAGTATTTGAAATGAGGATATGGAAAAGATTGGAACGTGTGAAATATACAAAGTAAGCAATGAAGTTGTACCGGGTATTGGAAAGAGTGAAGAAAGAAAGATGCTGAAACTGATCAGGAAGAGGTCGATACGAGTGATGATGATTTTGTGGAAGAAACTGAAGAACCATTTAAAGAGAAGGTGGAAGTAAGTGATTGGGTCGTAGTTTCATACAAAGGTAAAAAAAAAACGATTGGTAGATTTGTTGGATGCATTTTAGGATAGTCGGGACCTGTAGAAGAATGGACTGTGAAATTCTCACAGTGGAAGAAAATTTAAGTGACCACAAAAGATGGTATTTCTGTGACTGATAGTTCTCAAATTGATACTGAACTTTCACATCCTAAATTTATAGATAAAAATGAACGTTTAATTTGTTTTTATTTTAATGAAAGTTTTGAAGGACTGTCTGTGGAATAGATATAAGAAGTTAAAATGTATTGTGATTAGTTTTAGCAAAAGTGTTATTGAAAATACATTGCACAACTTTGAAATAGGCCTACCTTTTCAAAATGGACCATTAGTACTGTCAACCAAAATCTCACTTAAATTTCGAATGTAAAATAACTATCATATATCCCCAAGGAGCGTATCACATATCCCCATGATAGACAGGACTGATACACTTTACATACAGGTAAAAATTGATTGTTTTCATGCGTTAAAAAAGTTTTTAATTTGTGTATTTTGTGATTGTTATCAATAAGCTCTATGTGACGAAGTAGTTCTGTAAAGAAAGCTAAAGGAAGTATATTTAAAGCCACAATATTCACGTTTATCCATGTGTTCCAGTCTCCCCTACTGTAATATTGTGTTCGTGGATATATTTCCTCAGGTGCAGTCACAGCGATCTATCGAGGGTTCTGGTAGGTCTACAAGCCGTGGGCACACACGTGACGCGGCCGGTCGACGAGCTGATCCTGGAAAACAACCACCTGCCCTCGCTGCCTGGCAATGTGTTCTCAGCACTGCGAGTGGTACGCCTCATGCTGAGGGACAACGGGCTGGAGAGAGTGGCCGCCAGCTGGCTAGCAGGTCTCGAAGATACTCTTCTCGAAGTGTTCGTGGTGGAGCCACGCCTGCGCAGTCTGCCAGCCGACAGCATGGAGCAACTCCGGGGTCTTGAGGCCGTTACGCTGCAGGGCGGCGCTATGAAGCGTCTGCCCAGGTTCTCGGGTCTTCCCCGCCTGCGGTACTTGCACATCCACTCGCCAGCCCTCATAGAACTGTCGCCGCACGGCTTCAAGGCGCTGGGTGATTTGGAGCAGCTACATGTCACGTTCAGCCCCCATCTGACTCGTCTGGAAGGAGGCTTCTTACAGGACCTGCCGCGACTCCGCCTGATCAACGTTTCGAATTGTGGCCTCACATGGATTCACCCACGAGCGCTCGCCAGACTACCCGCGCTCAAAGAGCTGTCTCTCGTCGGTAATCGCCTGGCAGATGCCGGCATGGTAGGTCGTGCCGCTCGCGATCTGCCAGCACTCTCAATCCTCAGACTCGACGGCAACCACTTCGACCGTCTGGGCGAGGCATCTTTCGTTGACTTGCCTGTGTTGAGAGAGATAAGCCTATCCGGCAATCGGATATCAGAGATCCAGCGAGGTGCTTTTGACAGGCTACCAACTCTGCGAAAATTGGATCTGAGTCGTAACCGTGTGCGCAGGATACATCCGGAGGCCTTCATGCAGCAGCTTGGCAACCTAGAGGAGTTGTGGCTGGCCGCCAACTCGATAGACCATGTGGCGGAAGTAAGAGCCCTTCTAGACTCTCTCCCCAGGCTGAGGTATCTCGACCTCAGCTACAATTATATAGAAGAAGTGCCCTTCGGAGCTCTGCGAGGTCACCCCACTTTGGAGAGGCTCCATCTGGAGCACAACAGAGTGCAACATATACAGCGAGAGGCCTTCACCGCAATGCCGGCGCTACGAGAACTGAGACTGCGCAATAATTCTCTATCAAACTTCTTAGATGGACCACTCTGGAATCTTCCTGGTCTCAAGGTAATCCACAAAATTAGAGTTAGTTAGTGTCAGTTCTGGCTTTTATGTCACATAAAACAAATTTCGAACTTTATCCATCTCAATTCTGTTTCAATTTCCATGTTTTCTTTTTTTATGTAATATGTACTATATCAACAAAGTACCTCTCATGATATTATCAGTTCGCCAAAATAGAAACGGAAGAAACACCCTCTTTTAGCACTTTTGCAATACACATATATATCTTTATTTTTTTCTGAAATTTTCCCGTTACATAAGTCGTTCTATATCAAAGAGTTAGTTTTCCTATTCGAAATTGAAACAGATTAACAAAACTGTGATTTGAAATTAGTATGGTTTCTAGTCATCTATTCACTTAAAATGTAATAAAGGAGTATATGTATAGTAGATTGTGAAAGGAGCTGTCAGTTTTTTTTTTTTTTTTTACTCATACATCATAACAATCAACATCAGAAGCTCGTCATAACAGCGACAACCTTATGAGTAGACGATGTAAATAATACAAGAATTTTGACAAAGTAGTAACAATTTTTCTTATATTTTTTGGTCACTCATCTATTAAATCCGAAATAATTTGTCTTAATATAGATAACTGTTATAATTTTCGAGTATTTCTAATTTCATACATACATCATATTTGCATTAAATGTAAGACAAAGTATTCACAATTATTCACACACATAAATAAACGCGCTGTACAGTTCCCTCCTAGTTATTACTTAACAGTAAAACTGTGAACAATTAACTGAACAAGCTATTTTGTTTCCAGGGTTTAGATCTGTCTTACAACTACTTCAGACATCTGGATCCTCGTTTGTTAACAAATTTACCATCACTGCGTCGGTTGGACCTCAGTGGAAATTCTCTAGAAATGATAGATCCAGCTGCCTTCATCAACACGCCCGCCCTAGAACACGTCAACCTGTCGAGAAACGCATTATCATCTCTCCATCCTGCTACATTTCGGGACTTGCTTGGCCTGTTCGAACTGGATATTGGTTGGAACCGATTACGAGAGTTGACACCAATGTTACCTCGTGCTCTAGAATATCTCCATGTTCCTAGAAATCAACTCACTTCTCTCCCGCACGCCCCCGGCATGGTGTTGCCCGCACTTCGTCTCCTGGATCTCACTGGTAACGGCATCCAGCGCATACACCCTGGATCTATGAGTGGTCTTGTACAGCTGCGCTGGTTACACATGGGTGAGAATGCGCTGCAGTCCCTAGAAGAGGGCTCACTTAATGGGCTGGCCCGGTTAGAATCATTGGATCTTCATGATAACCGTCTGCTGAACCTAGATGATAGATGTCTACGCGACGTGCGACAGCTGAAACATCTGAATTTGCATGGAAATCGTCTGGAGAGATTAGGAGCTCAGCATCTTCAGGAGAACATGCACCTGACACAACTAGACCTCAGCCACAATCAGCTCAATACCATTGAACATAATGCTCTGGCTAGTAACAGGTATTTCTGTACAGTCTTATTCGGACTAGCGTCTCTTACCCGCGGATAAGACATTGCACTATCGTGCATCCGTCCGTGGCTGCTGGCGGGTATGCTTTCTCTCTCTCTCTCTCTTCTGCACAGCAGTGCATATTCCGAGACACTCCTTACCCTTTATCCAATTCAGCGCATGCTGACGACCACTGTTCTAGACAGTCTATTGAATTGTAGGCGTGGTCTAGTAGATAGAACTCTGGTCTCATATGCAAGAGATTGGAGTTCATTTCCGCCTGGAAAAGTAGCCTATTTTGCCACCAGCGTAGCTCAGGTGATAGGGCAGTGATGTCAAAGCAAGCGCATTTTTCTGACCTTGACGTCGTGCGCGGGCATCAAGCGCTATGTATGGAAGGGGGAAGGATTATGTATATAAATAAGCAGCCTGTCGGATTAAGAAAACAGTGGTGTGCAAACTTCAAACGGAACGTGAAATTTTATGTCGTTATTTTTATATGGCTTCTTTCTGTTTGACATTATCTATATTATCTGTAAAACAACAGTACTAACACCAATTTCTTAATTTTGCTGTTGTGTTTTAAACGTTAATAATATAGTAAAGCGTTACCTCAGAACAACACTGGATATCTTGCAAAAATCATACTTCAAATAATGAGGATAAAAATTGCTATTGAACATCGAGTGCAATGTATAAACAAACTTTTGATTTAATATGAAGGTAAACCAACAAGAAACTTTGTTTACACATTGCACTCCATGTTCAATAGCAATTTTTATCCCCATTATTTAAAATATGATTTTTGCAAGATATCGCACTGTTGTTCTGAGGTAACGAAAGAGTTAAGAAGGAATATTCACATAAATTCCAAAGTAGTATAACTATACTGTACTAATTGAATGAAACACTTCATTCATAAAGGAAGTGATATCCCAAAGAAAGAGATTGAGTATGACATGATAAGTTGGAATTGATATTGATAATATCTTTAGCCTTATAAAAGTAATCAATAAACTAATCAAAATAATATTATTGTACAAAGCAAAGTTACCTAGGTATATGTTTTAACTGTAACTAATATTACATAACAAAACTCTTATCGCATTATGCTTTTAAGGTGACATTGGTGCGCAAATTCCTATCATCAGATTATTAAATTATTTTCTCGAAGTCTGTTGAAGCTATAGAGCTAACGTTTTTACAACACATGGGCACATATATTTTATTTATAATGTAACAGTAGTTGCTTTGCTAATTCATTTCATTACAAACATTTTCCATGCGAATTTTTCAAAATGCTTGATACCCTATCTTCAGTAACACGTATTTACGATATATTAGATTTACGAAAACCTTGTTTCAGTACCTGTAAGGCTACTAAATTAACATAACTGAAAATTTCACTTTTCTGTAAAAAAAGTTGAGAAAATGTTCCTTTTGAATAAAAGAGCAAACTTGAGTAAAATGAGCAATAAAATTAAAACTTACATTCTTATAATGCAATTCTCAGACAAACCTAAAAATTAACATGGATACAGTTTTAATAAGTTCTTTTCCCTTTATCTATTGAATTAGTGCTGGCCATCCTTGTATATAGCTCGACCAAGCGGCATATACTACCTTTTTCGTCTGTCTCTTTCCTTTTCACTGTAAAGCGCTCAGGCTCTCCTGAGCTCTAAAGCGCGCGCTTGCACCTATGGGCATCTTTTGACATGACTGATCTATTCCCTAACATCATATCCCACCTCCCTCAAATACATTTTAATATTATCTCCCATCTACGACTCGGCCTTCCCTAAGATCTTTTCCCATCAGGTCTTCCAACTAACATTTTATATGCATGTCTGGATTCGCCCATACGTGCTACATGCCCTGCCTATCTCAAACGTCTGGATTTAACGTTCCTAATTATGTCAGATGAAGAATACAATGCGTGCAGTTGTACGTTGTTTAATTTCCTACAGTCTCCTGTAACTTCATCCCTCTTAGCCCCAAATATTTTCCTAAGTACCTTATTCTCGAACACCCTTAACCTCTGTTCCTGTCTCAAAGTGAGAGTCCAAGTTTCACAACCACACAGAACAACCGGTAATATAGCTTTTTTATATAAATTTTAACTTTCAGTTTTAATAATGTGTTGTTTAGCCAACTGTCCGAAGACAGGTTTGAACCTCTTAAGCAGCACGAATAAGGCATCGCTCATGAGGCAACTAGGCCAGGAGATAATTGGGTAGGGTGGCCAGTTTCTTTCCCCCTCCATTGCATACATCGCCGATTAGCTACATATTCCACTAATCAGATATCAGCCAGAACGTCAATCAGAGGTATGTTTTAATAATAATAATAATAATAATAATAATAATAATAATAACAATAACAATAATAATCTCTACTACTTGTTGGCAGGGCTTAAATAGCATTCCAAGAGTTTCAGGCAACCAAATGTTGAAGTTCATTAGGTCTCGGCTTAAAACAATATCATATTAGACTTAAACAGGTTTTTTAATGACTATCATTACAGGGAACTACAGGAACTTGATGCATCCAACAATGCTCTCACTGACCTTCCAGACGCCCTGCAGTCACTTACTTCACTCCAACTACTAGACCTTACAAACAATCGCCTTAAGGCACTTATTCCAACCACTCTTGGAAATATGAAGGCGCTGTCTGAGCTCAGGCTTGCCAGAAACAAATTAAAGCAACTTCAAGAGGACGCATTTCACGGTCTTCCTCAGCTAGAACTTCTAGACCTGGACAGCAACGAACTGGAGACCATGGAAAGCAACGCCGTCAGGTCACTGCCAGAGCTGAAAGCAGTGCGACTTGGACGTAACAGACTTGTAAACTTGCCCAGTGCTGCCTTTTCTGATCTTCCACAGTTGCAGAGTGCTGAACTTCAGGAGAACCGACTGGCCAACATTGCAAATAATGCATTCACTGCAGTTCCCCAACTGCTGCTGTTGAATCTGAGCTACAACCAGTTGACAGGGTTAAACAATGCAGGACTGAAAGGTCTCAAGTCCCTCGAAGTGTTGGACGTCAGCCATAATCAAGTGTCCAGGGTCGGAAGTGGAAGTTTGGACGGCATGGAATGGCTTGTGGAACTCAAGGTAAAATTTGAGTAGGTACAGTGTGTAACCGAATTCGCGCGATAACAATGCAGCATGATAACTCTTCAGTGTGACTATTGTCACGATGTTTTTTTTTTAATATTATTCAATTAGTAGATGACACACTAATTTCTACATTTCATTACAGCAATTTTAAGAAATATCTTTTATGTTTATGGGTAATTCCATGTCAACTCAACCAAAGGGCGTTGCATCATCACTACCAAACTGGCTATTTTTTTCAGAAAGTAAGTTCAAAGAAGATGGAAAACGAAATTTACGACACAAACTACTAGAACTCTACCGAATATGAGGATAAAATATGAAATCTGAAATCTCGACCCGACATCGCCAAATATAGTCGTGAAAACTTGAAGAACAAAAACAATTCTGACTAAAATTAATACCAGAATATTTCTTTTCTTTATTCATTATTTTGCAAACTGATATATGTCATTGATAGTAGTATATGAGAGGTAACTGCCCTGAAAAGAACAAATCTCTATCTTAAATCTATCCTGTTGGAAAAAAAATATTATAATATACTAAATTTCAGCACTTTTTCGTTATATTATGTGACACTTCTGTGGACAACCCTTGAAGTTTTGGGACATAATTGTTTGCCTAGTTTGTACTGTAGAAAAATATCTTTGAAATGATATACATATGAATAACACATTTATCATTAGTAATTTACTTTGAATAAGATAATTTTGTATTCTAGTGCTAATTTTCAAAACTTTGGACAGCTCTGGCACGCAAACTATTTATATTTCACGATTTTCCTTGTAGAATTATGCATGTCATATTAAGACCTCTTCGGGGGAAAAAATATGTTAATTTTTATGATAGTCATGCAACATTTTTTTTTAAATTGGTTCAGTTAACATGGAATGACTCTTTTATTACACCACTGCTCTTACACAATTCCCACATGGTAGGGGGCCTATATTATAACACACTATAGGGTAATGTTGCTTATATCGCACCACTTTAGCATTTATAATTTTTATTGAACAATACAGTTCTTATTTTCTGCATTCCTTTACAGAGATACATTCCCAGAACATTTACCTTTCATGTAAAAAAGAATCCTTGAATTTAATTTAATATTTTTTAATTAGAATGACGTTTTCGAAACACTTGTCAGTGGTGCCATTTAGGCAACTAGTTTCCTAAATAGCTCCTGCGGTTTCTTAAATAGCACCTCTTTATCTGCAGGAAACAGGATGAAGGAAGCTTTTAATATTGAACATATTGAACAGTATTTAATATGAATAATGTAATAAAGGCAAATTACAAGTTTATTGAAATTAATGAGAGTAACGCATCTTCAAATGAAATTGAAAAATAGAGCACAAATTACCTAAAATTCCTGAATGCGTTTTTTATTGTTGCACATTTGCCATGTACTTCACCAGGCAGTTCAGACTGTAAACTGCGTCACCTTTTCTCCGCGATTATCTCGAAGCCACCTAAGAACTGCTTCATGATATAGGTGTCTGAAATGGTTTGAAGATAGAAACATCTGAAGGCTGGGCCTCTGAGTATTATGACGAGGAAGCTGAAACAGGAGCACATCATTTTCCCGAGATAATCTAATAGGTTCTAAATTTTTGGAATGGGTCGTATAGGTGGACATACAGAAGCAGCACTTTTTTCTATGGCAGGTTTAAGTGGCAAATAAAATGATTGAGCTATACGATAAATTGTTCACTGTTCATGTAACCTGACTCAGAGAGCAAACAACTAACGGTCCTGGAGGAGCACCAGCTGATAATGTAGGATGTACTGTTTGACGTTTAAAAATTATCATGGGTGGCACAAAATACCTGGTGCGCTTGTGTAACACACGCTTGTTGTATTAACGCCCTTTTCACCACTTGATATTGCACTCACCTGGTGCATTTCTCGTTCAGTTAAAATTTTTGGGGCCTTCTTTTGTACGGCTAGAATTGCTACATTTGCTCATATCGCACCGGTGCGAATTAGGCACCTACAAAGTGGTGCGAATTGAGAGAAACTAAGTCGTAAGTTATTATTTCCTTCATTCTCGCCTATAAAATCACACATATTCGAAAATTCTACTAAGTTAAATGTTCTTTAACATTTCTTTAAACTAATAACAACTTAAGATTATGGATTCCTTTGCATACAAATTCGTTATTTAGTTACAAAAATGTTAGTTAAATAAACATTCACCTGAGCGATTATATTAGATACACTATCACCACGCTGCTGACGCAAAGAATTGGCAGAAATCAAGTGACATGGTGGTAGTTCATATGGTAGATTGTAACAATACCACTAGATGCCACACTACTACAGTAACTTGTTTTAAACTAGCAGTTGTGCTATTTAGGAAGCGGTGCGATTTATGCTACTCTACCCTACTTAATAATAATTACATTATTGAAAAAAGAATGTCTAATATATCGATATTTACGTTTACACATAGAATAAAGAATGAACCCAAATGAAAACCGCTGACTGAAGTATTCGATGTTCGTACGCTTTTCTTTTCATTTTGTACATCCCTGGAAATTTAAATAGGTTATCATGTATTCTGTCAATAGTCTAATAATAATAGATCTCTTTTATTCTTCTCTGTCCTATTGACACACTTCAAACACAGATAGCTTGAAACGCTTGTTATTTCTTTTAAATTACTATCTCAGATTTTACTGTACGATATGATTAAATTTTGAGATACATTGTAGGTATATTTACGTGGCATAAACAGCAGATAAGTAGGTCTAAATAACAGGACGTCAGGAAATTAAGAACAATAAGGCTTTCGAAATCCGGTGCGATGATAATACGGAAAAAGTGGAGAGGAAACTAATGTAGTGGAGATTTAGAAAGAAAAATAGGTAATAAGTAGGGCATGCTCTTTCCGTTTGATTGAGATTTGAACAATCTCACTGCAACACTCGGAATATATTTCATAAAGTTTAAAAAATGTACAGTAACTCGTCACCATTTGCTCATCTCTATAGAACATGTGTCACTACATTCAAACATTCTTTCAGAATTGCAAACAACTGGATTCAATAGCCCAAAAGTAAAAAAAAATAAATAATAATAATAATAATAATAATAATAATAATAATAAGTAAATAAATAAATAAATAAATAAATAAATAATGTAAATCTAAATTTCAGATGGACAACAATCACATCTGCACGATTCAGGGATCTCCATTTAATGGAATGCCACGTCTTCGAGTCCTCAGTTTGAAAAACAACAGAATGACGACGCTGGCTGAACCTGCATTCCAGAGGCTTCGTAACAATATTGCTGTTCTGGACATTGACGGCAATCCCTTGTCCTGTTCTTGCGGTATGATATGGCTGCAGGCGTGGCTCAAAGAGGCATCTTCAGAAGAAGGCCCGCGCTGTGCTGATGGTTCTCTTCTCAAAGAAGCACGTCTATCTAGACAAGATTGTAGAAATGTAGAAACTCCTGCCAATGGTTGTGAAGCATCAGCTCCAGGTAGGCAATATGCCACAAATATTAGTGGGAATGTGTTCATTTGTAAAATTACTGGTGAAATTCAAACATGTGTGAGTTTTATTAGTAACAACAATGTAATTTATTCGTCACAACAATAATTCCTTTCTACAATTCGCCTTAAACGCTCTCGTCAACAATTGGATTTTCACTCAACACAGTATTCGTTATAGCACTCCACCGACGACAATGACAATTTACTTGGACTATTACGCACAACAATGAACTGTTAATCTTAACTAATATTTACAAAGCACTATTTACAAATCAGAATTACCAGTTCTCAGTTCAGAGTTCTTCTATCTCAGTCACTCGAGTTCACGGTATCTCGAACCACAGACCTTCAGAGACAGTTCACTGTACTCGAACTCGGGTCCCTCCAACTGCGGTCCACTGCACTCGAACTCAGGTCCCTCCAACTGCGGTCCACTGCACTCGAACTCAGGCCTTCGGATGCTGACGCAGATGCGGACGCACACTCGAGTCGAACTCCGGCACACAAGTCTGGCTTGCTTGCTCTGGCTTACTCACTGACTGAATAACTGAAAAACTGCTGTCGTTCCTTCGCGACCGTAATTTATAACCACAGCGACGTAGCCTCGAAAGTTCGAATTCGCGAGTCTTCCATTTCGACGGATTTCTCGGCCTCTCTAGGCAAGCAGAAGATGCGCGCGCAAACTCTCTCCACTCTCTCGCCGCGTTGGCCCTTTCCCCCCTCAGCCGCGCGCCATTCCAAAGTGCTCCGCGCGATTTTCTCTCTTGCGGGACGCTGGTCGTGAGTTCGAATCTCACGTCGCTGTCACACATGGTACACGGCAAATTTCAAATCAATATCATCATAATCATGATCATCATCACTATAATCAACATCTACAACACAACCATCATATTTCGATGTCTTCGACTGTGTGACCAATACATGGGCCATTCCTCAACAATGTGTCAACAATAGCCCTCTCTCCCTTTATCTTATCTCTCTCTCTCTCTCACTTCTAATTATCTCTTTCTCCTCTCGCGTCATAAAGTTACTCGTACATATAAAATTCTTCAAAAGAAGTGTTTATCTTAGTGTTGTACATATACAGGGTGGATATGAAATAACCAGACATGTTCAAGGAATATTAAGAGCACCCTATAACTATGAAAAAAACCTACAATACACTTTGTTGTGAAATGCACGGTGAAATAGATAATTAAGTTTAAACGTTCGCGTAGCCTCTCGTGGCAGTGTAGACAAACCATTACATAGGCTACCCGCCGAACATAACCTCTTGGGCTTACAATGACGTAGGCTACCCATCGCTCATAACCTGTCCTTGAAATTCAATGTAAACAAGACGTTACTTGTTCATTTCCATTAGCTTATTAAAAGTTATTCATAATTTAATGGTACTTAAAAACAATTATTAACGCTAGAGTCATTAGCAGGCTTTGGTCCTGGGCACAGAAACGCATGAAGTTCAGAACGCACGGCCGATAATGTTGTGTTGGTCGAGTGAAGTGGGAGATGGAGCGCGCCGTTTCTTCGTGTCTCAACATGTAAACAGTCCGTCATAGTATGGCAAAAAATATATTTCACCCTGTACAGTTGCAGTATATGCAGTACATTCCTAGTGTAGACAATAAATTTTTACCACTAAAGTATTAACGTGAGTTGTAACCTTCAATCAGGTGTCCCTACGCCGAAGCCTGTTACACGTACCGCAGCCAAGCAGCAATACACACAACAGTAATGCACATTACGGACCCACCTGTGCTGTTGCAGTCACCCCTCCACAGGGGCCATGACGTCATTTATACTCTGTGTACTCTAAACCTCATACTGGTTACTCTGTGTCCCTAGGCCGAAGCCTGGTCATTAGACATCAAACCAAAATAAGAACCTTGGTAAACTCACGTGAAACATTATACAAACATTTCAGAGGTAATGTTCATAACGACCCCATTCGCTTCTACACATGCTTGACATTTCCTCAACCAATTTTGACGCGTCCTTGCGAGGATCTTGGGTCGTTTCTGATATCCCTAGCTGCCTGGAAAATACGGTTGTGAAGTTCGTTTCTGTATTAATTTCACCCTTGTACACTCTGCACTTCATGTTGTCCACAAATAAAAATCCACGGGGTTCAAGTCTGGGGTCCTGGCGGGCCATACCACAGAACTAAAACGGCCGATCCAACGATTCGGGAATTTCCTTGTTAATGACGCACTGTACGAGCGATATGGGGTAGTGCACCATCATGGAGGAACTACATCTTCGTCCTCGTCTCCAAAGGAACGTCCTTCAACAATTTAGATAAATAATTCCTCAAAAAATCGTTTGTACGTTCTGCCTGTCAAGCGAGGTGGAAGCACGAAAGGATCAATAAGGAAATCACCTATAATACGACCCAGATATTGATAGAAAAGCTTTGCTGGAAATACCACTGTTTGATAGTGTAAGGGTTTTCCACAGCCCACATGTGAGTGTTGTGAAAAT
Organism: Periplaneta americana; assembly: GCF_040183065.1. NCBI lineage: Eukaryota > Metazoa > Arthropoda > Insecta > Blattodea > Blattidae > Periplaneta > Periplaneta americana. The sequence goes on along the minus strand of NC_091119.1, from coordinate 67,529,423 downwards.
TTGTGATGCCACCACGTGTGGAAGAGGCCTCGTCCGTCACCAGGATATTTGCTGCAAAATCTGGATTCTAGGTACATTGATCGAGTAGCCACTCGGAAAACACCACTCTTGGTGATAGTCATTTAAAGGTAAACGCTGTACGCGCTGGGCATGGTATGTGAGCAATAACTGTTCTTTAAATGTTCAAAGTACAGTCCAGTGCGATGTCCCAACATCTCGAGCAATTTCACGACTGCTGCATCCAGGATTTTCTTCCATCAAATTTAAGATATCCTTCTCTTTGTCGATTATTTCGTCAGGGCGTTGCCGCCCACTGTTACGATAACCTGGAACAAAACTGCCAGTATCACGGACTCGCTGACAGATTGCAATAAAATATGTTTCTGGATTTGGAATATTCCTCTCAGGATATCGCTCTCAGCTACACGGGAACTACATCGTGTTTCGCCGTAAATTGATATCATATCAAGATCTTCGCTGTTTGAAAATCGCAGAATTATCTGATACACACAAGCACTAAACAACAACTCACCGGCTTTCCAAAGTAGGAACTGTTACAAGGAATCGAACTCAGGTTTGTCTGCCGAGTGAACGACCCCCACCGCAACTACCCCGTCATGTTAGCACTAACAACCATTCACCGGCTCTTCAAAGTACGCACTGATACAACAAGAAAACGAACTCAGGTTTGTCTTCCCCCAACTAACCACCCTTTCAGGTTACAATGTGCAACCTTCTCGAATTCTAAAATGTTTAAATTATCCTTATGTTTACATTGAATTTACTCGAAAACTGTCCACTCCATTGAAATACGCCAGAGGAAAAATAATTCTTTATTGGATTCTCTATCAACATGGGCATAAGTCACGTTTCCACTCGCAATATTATCGAAACAGGGTGTTAGAGATTTTGGGGAAATTATTCTTTCTGCGAAAACTATAAACTTTACATCAATTTGATTCTAGACTTTTTGTTATATGCAACATGAACTATTAATCCTGATAATTTGCTTGATTATTTTACTTTCACTCTGTATGAATGCTCATTTCTATAGCCTACTGCATAAATACAGTATGTCCCGTAGAATCACTACCCCAAAGAAACCTGAATATCTCCTAAACTTATAGTGACAGAATAACCGGACTTAGATTTTATGTTAGAAAAACTCTCTAAGTTTCAATAGATCTCCACTTGTGCGCCTCTGGTGGCCCGAACAATATCAAGTCAGTATTCTTTCTCCCTCCATGTGTTCCGCAGCATTACATTTATCATTTCGCTGCAGCTTTTGTACAAGTTGGATTTTGTATGCTGTAAGTCGCAATCTTTTATGGACAATGTTGTGAACAGTCGACTTCGGAGTACCCAGCTCTGAACTGGCCCGTCGAATTGATTTGCTGGGGCTGCGCTGAAATGCTTGCCTAACAGTTTCAACTTCAGCTGCGGACACTGCTTGTTTGCCGCTTCCCTTCTTCCTTAACACAGAGGCTTTTCCAACAGCTGATTATACCATTTCACAATGTTATTACGCTCTGGAGCATTTGCACCATATTCTGCCTAAATCATCTTTGCACTGCAATTGGGAACTTCAATTCGGCTAACCAATAACAACATTTCACTTTCTGCTGTACCGTGAATTCCGACATTTTAACTCTATGTGTTGTCATACCACAGTCTAATATATACAGTCACGAAGCTCAATATGTACAATATGACAAAAGTATCATTGAATTGCTTGCTTATTGATATGTATGAAATCTTTTATTTTTTTTTCACTTCTTTGTATAAAATATAGTTGAGGATGTGAAAAACACGCAGTTTTAAGTTAATGTCTGCAACTTTGAGCGACTGTCCTTAAGCTTCATTTTAATATGGCCATTACAAATGCTAGTGGCATTGAAATTGCGGTTGCTTAAAATTGAATGAGTATCCTAGCAATACGTGGAATAAAAACATCTTTTCTTTTTGCAGTTAATATTGCCAATTCTTTTACCTTTCATATGAGTTTTTCACACCAATTCTTATTCGTGCATAATTTTGGTGGGTTAATATTTCGCAATAGTACTATTAGTTATCCAATATTAAGTAAATTATGTGGTAGCAATCCTTGTAGTTTCAAAGAATTCTATAATTCAGTTGTATAAAACAGTCTGCTCACTATCTACAAAACTGCATCGAGGAATTCATAATACGGTCCTGGACTGCGTAAAGATATTTATTGCATGAATTATCTAGTTTTAGCCTTCATGATGTGTAACAACAATGTAATATAATTTCGTGTTAAAATTTCCAAGGCCTCGTGAAAGTCGATGTTGAATACAACAGACAAATAATAAAAAAACAATTGACTGTAGAAGATTTTGCATTTTAATAATTTACATGAATTTTGATCTATTTATTTTTATTTTTTATATTTTTAATTAGTTTAACTTCCATTTGCACAATTTTAATGTAGCCTATGTTCTTCTCCTGGTTATGAAGGTTAAATGTGCAAACTTTGGCACATATCGGTCAAAGCGTGTAGATTTGTATAGAGAACATACATACATACATACATACATACATACATACATACATACATACATACATACATACATACATACATACATACATACATACATACATACATACATACATACATACATACATACATGCATACATACATATAGTCCACACCTGTTGTGGAGTAAAGGTTAGCGCGTCTAGGCGCGAAACCAGGTGGCCCGGGTTCGATTCCCGGTCGGGGCAAGTTACCTGGTTGAGGTTTTTTCCGGGGTTTTCCCTCAACCCAATATGAGCATATGTTGGGTAACTTTCGGTGTTGGACCCCGGACTCAATTCACCGGCGTTATCACTTTCATCTCATTCAGACGCTAAATAACCTAAGATGTTGATAAAGCGTCGTAAAATAACCTACTAAAATACATACATACATACATACATACATACATACATACATACATACATACATACATACATACATACATACATACATACATACATACCCACATTCAATTTTATATATTAAGATGTACTAAGAATCCATTTCTGCAGTTTTGCTCTCCATTTCAAAACTGTAGCATACATTTATACAATGGTTGCACTTTCAATACCGTAAACACATATAAATAAACATAGCACGTTGGTGAAATGGACCACTACAATCTAAAATATAGTAGGTGCTACAAGTTACATTTCGTTTGTTTAGGCTTTTAGTAGGCCTTGCATAAATGATTTTTGTTCATGCTTTTGTTTGCCTAAACTGGTTTTTACTACACCTTTTTCCACATTATTTCAGAACTGATCAATTTAATTTCAGAAAGCGTCATTTTTATTTCAGATTCGTCATTTGTATTTCATATTCATCAATTGTATATCAGAACCCATCAATTGTATTTCAGAAAGCGTATATATATATATATATATATATATATATATATATATATATATATATATATATATATATAATGCAATAAAATTTAAAAATCATTACAACTGTTATATCGTTTATTAAATTGTATTGCATTTTATGAAGTTCAATGAACATTGTTGAAAATTGACCAAATTTGTGTATTTTATTGTTATATATATAATATATCTCCGAGTGTATAAAAAAAATTTATGGCCGAGTTTTGAATGCAAGAAGTATTATTTATTTATTTATTTATTTATTTATTTATTTATTTATTTATATTTGTTTACTTATTTATTTATTTACTTATTTATTTCCTTTTTATTTATTTATTTATTTATTTATTCATTTAGTTATTCATTCATTCATTTATTCACTTATTCATTTACTTATTTTTTACTTATTTATTTATTTACTTTTTTATTTACTTATTTATTTATTTTTCATTCATTCATTCATTTATTCACTTATTCACTTACTTATTTTTTACTTATTTATTTACTTTTTATTTATTTATTTATTTATTTATTTATTTATTTATTTATTTATTTATTTATTTATTTATTTATTTATTTATTTATTTATTTATTTATTTATTTCAACATCATAGTTACCTGAAACGATCAGTAACCATTACAATGATTCTGTAATTCTATTTAATTCAACAACAGATTCACAAAATAATAACAGTAATAATAATCTTGTACACGGGGTATGCTTCCCTGTACAAACGCGGTAAATAAATATGTATTTTTTTGTTTATATGAAATTACCATAGTGATGAATTATAATCAAAATTACTTGTTAATAAATATGGTTGATATTGCAATGTTACAGGATCAAGCACTTCTCAACTACTTTCAACGTGGATGGAAGTTAAGGATAGTACTGTGTCACCACAAGCACCGTCACCAGAAGAGTCTGAGTATTTCTACGATGAATATGTGGAATATCAGTATGAAGACGGGAACTCATCTACAGCCAAAAATCATAGTACACTTATGTTGACTACCGACATCCCCCTAATCGTGGAACCTTCCAGCGCAGATCCTTCCCCAGCCTCAAACGGCGTATCATCTCACTATATTCCTGGCGACACACCCACCTTCTATGCTGGAAGTAGACACGAAAAGAACAAAACAACTGGAATAAACAACGCGATTAAACAGCCACCTGCCACGCCTACTCCAAGTTCCAGCGGATTTACTTTCTTCGGTATACCTCTTCCGAGTTTAAGTTTGGGAGGATTGTGGGGATCGGGAAGGAATGCAGATGCTAAGGCTGGAAATAGTGGCATGAGATTCGTCGGTGCAAGAGGTAAAGTTCAGATGTTACCTTCTCCAACAGTCCAGACTGGAGGCTTTGTGCCAATGTTACCAGGTTCGGGCGGTTTTGTTCCAATAGCTGGACCGCACGTCAAAGAGAACAGCTTCAATAAGTCTCATGGAACCCATATCGATGCGGAGCATCAGCTAAGAATCAATTACACTACATGGTCAAGACCCGGCAAGAACAACAGTACAATAAGCCATGTCAGAAAAACGAGACCGGATGCTCCTCGCCTTCATCCTTCAAAAATCCCTTTTCCCACCTTAAATCCTCATGTAACACTCACTACTACTAGACCTCCAGTAGACCAAGTGAGTCTGTTACAGTCCACAATTGATCCGTCAGCAAATGAAACTGCGGATGTAATCAACCATAGCTGGCAAGACAAGCAGAATCTGTTTGCTGCTCCATCGAGCTTACCAAATGATTCCAATTCAAAAGATGTTGAAGAAAATTTTCTGAATCACACTATGGCTTTAAGTACACAGTTCTCTCTGGTAACGAATGACATGGAAATCGAAATGGCAACAAAATTACCAGAAGAGAACAACATATTCTCATCAGACGTCAATCAACACAAAACAGAGAAGAATGAAAGCCAAGAGCAAAATGACGGAGCTGGATGGGGGTTCGTCAACTGGTTTGATCCGCCAACGCCTGCCACTGAAATAAGTATCACACAAGGTTAGTCATTTCCATGTACGTAGTTTCACAGTGTTTTTTTTTTTTTTTTTTAACTTTCTCGTTATACGAATTTGACAGAAAATATTGTGATGATGCAAAACACCCATTTCAGTATTTTCATATAGGCCTAAGTAAAATCTTTCAGAATTCTTTATACTGGAAAAGCATTTTCAACACAGCGTCTGTCTGTCTCTCCGTATACTACAAGAATTTCTACAGTGTTCTCATTTTACAAGGAAACTTCGCATTAATCCACCTCCGGCCGACTTCCTGCTCTTCCTGCCAGTTCTAGGAAACATCCCAGCAATTAGTTGCTTCTGAGAATTGTACCGAAACGTGTGTGTGATTGTTGCTTGTGTATTGAGTAATCGGTTGGAAAATGAAGTATACGGTTGAACACTGTAATCTAGTTTCCTTGTAAAATGAGAGCACTATACAAACTATTGGCCTATGATTCAATTCAATTTAACCACGCATAATGCACATGAAGTATAATAATTTTAATAAAGGACTAGTTTCCCTTTATTTCACATCGAAGCACACAGTGGTGCTCGACTTCAAAAGCTGTTAGATGATTTTCATTGTACGTAATTTGTTGTATATCGTATGTACCGACAAATTAGCTAGGTAAGTTAGTAGTAGTCTGATATATGTTTTCTGAGAGAAATTCATTATTATTATTATGATTATTATTACTATTATTATTATTATTATTATTATTATTATTATTATTATTATTATTATACAGAGCTATTATCGTATGTCCCAGAAAAGAGCGGCCGACCGTCCAGCTGCTCCCTTTGTAACAGCTCTGTATAAGAGTGTGTAATTAATTTTCTTTTCAATAGTAGATTCGTCAAGATTCATATTAATTAGCAGATAGAAGAGAAGCCTTCTTGTCTCCTAATTGTTAAGAAGATTGAAATGAGAATAGTGAAAACTTACGTTAGTAGGCATTGAAACAAAATGTTAACTAGTTAGATTAATTGAAATGTGTCTCAGTGAAACGTACAGCAGGGTCCGTATAAGCCAGTTTCTATCTAATGCTTTTCCAATTCACTGCGAGATAAAGCAAGGAGATGCACTATCATCTTTACTTTTTAACTTCGCTCTAGATTATGCCATTAAGAAAGTCAAGGATAACACAGAGGGGGTTTGAAAAAGAACGGGTTACATCAGCTGCTTGTCTATGCGGATGGCGTGAATGTTAGGAGAAAATCCACAAACGATTAGGGAAAACACGGGAATTTTACTTGAAGCAAGTAAAGAGATAGCTTTGTAAGTAAATCCCGAATAAAAAAGTATATGATTATGTCTTGTGACCAGAATATTGTACGAAATGGAAATATAAAAATTGGAAATTTATCTTTTGGAAAGGTGGAAAAGTTCAGTTATCTTGGAGAACAGTAACAAATGTAAATGATACTCCAGAGGAAATTAAATGCAAAGTAAATATGGGAAATACTTGTTATTATTCGGTTGAAAAGCTTTTGTCATCCAGTGTTCTCTAAAAAAAAAGCTGAAAGTTAGAATTTATAAAACAGTTATATTACCGGTTATTCTGTATGGTTATGAAACTTGGACTTTCACTTTGAGAGTAGAACAAATGCTAAGGGTGTTCGAGAATAACGTGCTTAGGAAAACACTTGGGGCTGAAAGGGATGAAGTTACAGTAGAATGGAGGAAGTTACACAACGTAAAACTGCACGCATTTTATTCCTCACCAGACATAATTAGTATTAGTATTAGTATTAGTATTTATTTATTTAACCTGGTAGAGATAAGGCCGTCAGGCCTTCTCTGCCCCTCTACCAGGAGATTCCAACTATAATATGAACAATAAATTACAATTAGTATTAAATTTATGATTACAATTACAAATAACATTACAATTAGTATTAAATTTACAATTACAATAAAATCAAAGTACGAGAAGATTACCTGACTAATTAAAGCTAGATAATTTATTATAGAGAAACAAAGAATATTTTATATTTACTGAATTACAAATTAAATCTAGAATAACAAAATTGTATAGCGATTAAATTACTGGATATTGAAATATTTTGAGATGGATTAAGGAAACCATTTACAAGAAATCAATTACTGACCAAGTGCCTAGTATGTTTGCGTTTGAATTCCATTTTATTTCGACAGTCCCTGATGCTAGCAGATAGCGAATTCCAGAGTCTTAGGAATATTAAATCCAGACGTTTGAGATGGGCAGGGCATGTAGCATGTATGGGCGAATCCAGAAATGCATATAGAGTGTTAGTTGGGATGCCGGAGGGAAAAAGACCTTTGGGCAGACCGAGACGTAAATGGGAGGATAATGTAAAAATGTATTTGAGGGAGGTGGGATATGATGGTAGAAACTGGATTAATCTTGCTGAGGATAGGGACCGATGGCGCGCTTATGTGAGGGCGGCAATGAACCTCCGGGTTCCTTAAAAGCCATTTGTAAGTAAGTTAAGAAAATAGGACTGTTATATGAATTTTTAGACTTTCACGATGACTGTGATTGGAATTAGGCTTTTGGATAATTCATTGTGTCCTGGAACTTAACATTTCTAATGTTTCGGAACTACATACAGGTTCCACCGCGAAACCAGTTGGCCCGGTTTCGATTCCCGGTCTGTGCAAATTATCTGGTTGATGTTTTTTCCTGGGTTTTCCCTCACCCCAATATGAGCAAATGCTGGGTAACTATCGGTGCTGGACCCGACTCATTTCATCGGCATTATCACCTTCATCTCATTCAGACTAAATAAACTAAGATGTTGAAAAAGGATCGTAAAATAACCTACTAAAATAAAAAAATAAAATACAGGTTCCATCATCAGGGTAAGAGTTCCTGAGATCTTAACAGAAGCGGATCATCACAATTAACGGACTGCTAGGACTGAATGGCACTTAGAGTCGGAGCAGATAAAGAATCTGCCCCGGGGTTGCTTAATTAAAAATAATAAAGCTCTGTAAAAAGCATAGAGTTCAGCGGTAAAAACACTAGTATATTGGCTCAGTTTTTATTTAAATGTCTCTCCATTTGTAACGAAGGAACAACCAACACAATCATTTATCCGGGATCCTTCAGTAAAAACTAATGAATAATTTGGAAACTGTGATAAAAGTTCACTAAAACGAAGTCTATAAACAAGCGCTTTTTTTTCGTTGTTGGTAACTCTATAGCATCTATTAGATGTTTTATGGTTGTGCTAACAGATGGAGTTACTTGTCAACAATGTGACGCTGAAACGTGTGTTCAGGTTACTGCCCAGCGACAGTCCTGAATAAACAAACGCTTGTGTAAAATTCTTGAAACATCGGCTCAGACTTACATCAAACGTGGGACGTCGCATAATCCACGGAGGAGTGGTGGTATACTCCAGTGTACGAACTGATGGTAAATGGATGTCGAGCTCAGAGAGCAGTTCACGAAACCGCTGGACGAAGTCTCCGTGGATTTTCCCTGTATCGGCCGTAAAGAGACGAATGATGAAAGGAGTCGTAAGAATTGTGCTCAGGCTGCTTAAAAGCATATGAGCACAACAAGACATTACGTCGCCGATACAGGGATGGTTCTCCTGCTTCGCAATACAGGCTCGCTATCCGACTGATTCGGAAGACCTCTTAGCAAATCGTATCCCATGATGATAGATAGTATCTAAAAGACGTACTTCGATTTACTTGCTGAGCCATAAATAACACAGCCATAATCCAGCTTCGATCGTATAAGAGCTCGGTAAAAACGTAAAAGCACTGTACGGTCTGCATCCCAGCGAACCTCTGACAAAAGGCGTAAAATATTTAACGATTTTTCTCAAATCATGTATATGCGCCTCCCACGTTAATTTATAATGAAAGATAAGGCCCAAAAATCTCGCAGCGTCTGTATTATTGCAACCCCACTCCATTAAGATGCAGTTCAGGATGTGGATGCAGTCCACGATGGTTGTAGAAGTGGACGCACTGCGTTTTTAGAGTGGAGAATTTAAACCCATTGCGAACAGCCCATTCTGGTAGCACGTTGATGACCAGTTGCAACTGTCGACCTAAAAATAAGATATTCCCTTTACATACCATAAAAGGCGCAAAGAGGACATGGATGTAGAGCTCCATAATTCCGTGACCTCGGCATTAGAATGAAGTAGTATAGTCGACACCACGCTACGGCAGCCTGCTTCCTTCCGTGAAAGACCCGGTACTCAAATTGACAGGATCTGACCGGACCCCAAGGCTATTCTGGAAGTTTTGGCAATGAAAAAATTCCCGCCGCCTACCGGCATTAAACCCGAGGTTTTCCAGCCCTAGTCAATTTCCCTAACAACTGAGGTACCCGACCATCTTATTTATTTATTTATTTATTTATTTATTTATTTATTTATTTATTTATTTATTTATTTATTTATTTATTTATTTATTTATTTATTTATTTATTTACTTATTCATTCATTTATATATACTGTAATTTATATAAATGTATATACCTACTTATTTACTTACTTAATTAACCCCTGCGGTGGCTGAGTAGTCAAATCTCCGGCTTCTCACGCAGGCGGTCCGGATTTGAGTCCCGGTCTGACCTGGAATTTGAAAAATCTCTAGCGATGTTTATGGCTAACAAGATTGCAGTTGGGGTTTTCTTCAGATTCTCCCGTTTCTCCACGTTAAGCATCAACATCATTCCATTCGATCTCCATAGCATTCCCCGAATGCCGGCTGGCGATGCACGGAGGAGGATGGCTTAGGGACGAATGGGTTGTCTGCTCTAAATCTGGATACGTAGCGAACCTTAGTGTAGTCAGCCGGTGTGGTTGGGAATGCGCCTAGCTCGAGGGTGAGCACAATAGATCTTCTAAGTCGCAGTGCTGGGTCGTAGTGTCCCCCTTCGAAATGCAATATAAAAAATATTTAATTGCTTATTTATGTAGGCTATTTACCTAGTATTTATTACTTATGTGCGTAATTACTTACTATTTATTAAATTATATTTCTGTTCACGTATTTATTTCTTATTTAAATATTTTATTTATTTATTTATCTGCTTTATATTTATTTATTTACCTATGTTTTTACTTATTTATCTATCTATCTATCTATCTATCTATCTATCTATCTATCTATCTATCTATCCATCTATCCATCTATCTATCTATCTATCTATCTATCTATCTATCTATCTATCTATCTATCTATCTATCTGTTTTACCTATTTATTTATCTGTTTTCTTATTTATTATTTATTTATTTATTTATTTGTTTAGTTAGTTATACTTATGTATTATTTATTTATTTACTTATACATTTCCATAGGCCTAACTAATTAATTACTTTTTTACTTGTTTACTTATTTCATGCTTAATTACGTATTTATTAATTATTTAATTTATTTCATTATATATATTTAGGGTAAAGGTTGGTAAAATTGTGATGTGAGTAATATTGTTATAGTTCTTTTTGAGAATTATTACATTTTACTGAGCGAGAGGAAGATCGGTTTTATTGCGTCAACGTATTAAGGGAATGTTCCTGGATAAGTTTCTGCACAAAACCGATCCTTCTCTCATACAGTAAAATTGTAATAAATTCTCAAAAAGAATTATCACAATATTACTCGTATCATAATATTACCAACCTTAACCCTATTTACATTTCTTTTCTTTTTTTTCAGTAAGTCAACCGACTACAGAAAACTCGACACCTACTTTGCTTGGTAACTTGTGGGGCATGATATCCGGGCAACAGAACCAGGACTCTCCTTCCTCACTGTCGGCTCTTCTAGTTCCCGGAGGCCAACAGCCTCAGTTTCGTCCGGCAGGAGGACGTCCAACAATTACCAAAGTTTCATCCTCTACACCCACACCAGTATCATCTGAAGTACCAACAGAAGAGTATTTAAGAGGGCCAGAACCGAGTAGCACCAAGTCCCGCTCTCTGCTGTCTCCAGGCACTAGTAGCAACTCTTCCGTGGATTGGTACTACCAAAATTATAACAAAACAAACCTAGAACCTTACGTGGGCCCTGGGAAGACTACGATGAATAGCGTGCAAGTGCGTGCTGAAGCGACTGTGTTGTCACTCATCACTTTGATTACAGCCACACAGTTCGTGTGAGAATTCAGGCTGTCATGGAGATTCTGAATCTTTCAACCGTGTGTTGATATTTCATTTATCCAGCGTTTCGATACCACTCTGCTGCATAGTTGTCAACCTCGAAAGGCAGTAATGTGGGAGATTATTATTATTATAACACTTACAGAATCATTCATGTAATATGTTCCTTTCTATACCTTTCAAAGTGTAAGTCATCTTTTGTAAAAGGTTGGAATGGTAACTAGATGAAATAGCAAAATTATTTTAAGCAATAATTTAACGATTTTCACTTACAACATACAACGTTATAATACCAACTTGTTACTTTCTAACGGAACACATGTATTTTCATCACACTGATGATTGCCTTTCCTAAAGAAATGCAACACAATGTCAACCAATTTCACAGGCAGTTGCTCTAGTTTCAATTGTACGAAGTGTTCAGTTTAGGTGCACAGCAGGGCAGACGTAGGCCACCTCAATCGAGTAACTGCAGACTTCCCCTTAACTCCTCATGCCGCCTACTCCGCCCGAGACAGTAATGTTTTGGCCCGATACGAGTAGACAGGAAGGTAAGCATTGCTCAGTGACGGATTGTACGAGGTAGATCATCATAGCTTTTGTGAACTTTCGGCTCTTATACTGGTCGCCTGAAATTCACCACTGATGTACAGTGCTTTTTTGTGCATTTGGTGGTGTAAACGAAAAGGACATGGACGGGGGTTTCCCCGTTTCCTTTCACTTCTCCGTTGTGCTCAGGACTGCAAGAGGGTATACACAATTGTGTCGTGCAAATCTCTAGACGTGAAGTGCATAAGCTTGGAGATTAGATTCGCAGACTAGACATAAAAGCGAGTAACATTTGAAAGAAGGTCTAATAATGCTATCAGTAATTAGAAGGCTTACAGTATATTGTTACCTGTATGATGGGGCGATGTTTATTAGAGTATTTACATTGAAAATAATGCACATATCGTCGGCACAAATGATGTGCTAAAACTGTAAAAATTAATACTTTCATATCACGAAAGCTAATATACATGTTAATTCCGTTCAAATGCAGGTACATTTCTTAGAACACGTATTTTACAATGCAAAATAAAAAAGAGACTCTTTTCCAGTGAAAGAGAAAAATATATGTTGAGTAATATCTCTTTCCATACTACAGTATTATCTGTTTTTTTTAAGATGGGTCATGACATTAGCATTGTGATCGGAAAAACAACTGAATTGCACATAGCGTGGTTAAGTCTGTTGCTATGGTAACAACGGTTGAGTTACCAAACTTACCGTTCCCACGTGGCGAGTGCTTAATAGCTCTATTGTCACATTTATTGTGCACACAATGTTAGCATTGGTACGTTTCCCCTTTCATTCTCTGTCGGTTTCAGTGGCGACTCGTGATATTTTTTGTATATAGGATATGAGATTGACTGATGACCAAGACAGAAACTAATATTAGTAATAATAATAATAATAATAATAATAATAATAATAATAATAATAATGGTAATAATAATAATAATAATAATAATAGAAGATGCAAAATCAATACAAGTAGGCCTATGTTAATCTTTGGCTCACCATTCTGGAACTGGCAATTTATTAGTAGTGAAGTTCAATTCTCCTCCCCATTTTAGTTGCGAAGATGGCTCCTAAGCCATTGTACTGCCCGATATTTACCGATGTTCCGTCGTACGTTTGCGCAATTAATTTCTTGCTACAGTTAAGTTCTTCTAAATGATCAAATACAACTTCAGATATTCTTTCGCCTGTCCTGTCATGTGAAAGTCCTGTTAATTCTTGTATTTATTATAGCTTATTTTATTTATTTTTATGTAATTTTGTTTTTTATTTATTTTATTTTTATATTATATCATTTAAATTATTTATTATTTCGTTTATTCTATTCTTTTAAAATGATCAATGAACTGCATTTAAGGAGGCTACTTGAAAATTCTTATTGTAGTCTCTGACAGGGTCTCCACGACCCAGAAAGAAGGATCATAGTATTAGGATACGCGGTCATATCCTCAAACGCGGTTAAACTCAAGCCGTACTCCACCCTCCGCACCCTCTCCTGTCCGCTAACTTTACTGCTAGAAATACCGTTTGCTGTAAGATATTTGGATGGTTCCTCGGAAATTATTTCTGAGCTGTGTAGTGGCGACAACTCATGACAGAAAGTGGAAGCTTAAAGGAAATTAATACGCCGGGACGCATTGAAAATCAAAATCTGTAATTAAAATGTTTTCTATCCTCAGAGGCACGAAATTAAACTGTAGGATCATCCTCATATCCTTCATGGTGGAATCGCCACTGGTCGGTGTTGTACTTTTTTTTTACCTTCGCGTCAATTGTCAGTGAATGTTTTAACGTCAGCCATCTAACGTCTAGCTCCCATCAGCTGACAGCTAGTCCATATTGGCAACATAGCACTGTAGTTCCAAGCTCGGCCGCTTAACTATCATGTCCCATCTTTAAAAAAAACTAGTATTGTGAGATCAGTGAGCTCTATACACTGAGTGGGATACACATGTCTATCTTCGCACATTGAGACGCGAGGTAGCGTTGTGGTTAAGGCGTAACGCTGCAAGCCGGATGCTCGCGGGTTTGATTTAAGATGGGGTCAAGGATTTTTCTATTGATCTAATCCTTTCAGTCGCACTATAGTCCTGGGGTTTGCTATAATTGTTTTTCTTTACGTAACACTCCACTAGATAAATTCGTTCTTCAATAGTATACGTCGTCTTCTCACAAAATACGTGTACACCACAGCGAACTTCAAACTCAATTGAGTCAAGATACGTTGGAACCCGAGACGGAGTAGCCCTATAGGACATGTCACGGCCAAGGTCGTTGCGCAGCGCACAATTTTGCCGCCGGCTTGAAGCGTGATACCAGCATTCCTCGTAAAATGAACTGAGGTAAAGAAATAATAATAATAATAATAATAATAATAATAATAATAATAATAATAATAATAATAACAATAATAATAATAATAATAATAATGTTTTCAATAGCATTTATATTATTACTTTGTTGTAACTGCTAAATTGCGGATGAAATCAAACGCTGTGTCTTTAATTCGGGTAATATCCGCTGATTTTCAGTAAAATTATACTGGGACATCATTTCATTTTTACTTCATTTTTTATTGTACCTGAATTTCTGAATCTACATCACTCCCACCCCATCTACTAGTAAACTTTCAACCGTCCTCTACACAGAACCAAGGCCGCGTATGCAGTCAAAGTCGCCTTACGGTCAAAGTAAACAGTACTGAGTTAGTGAGTATAATACGTTCCAGAAATATGTTCGCGTTTTCAAGTGATGAAAGAGCTTTCAATATTGAATCATATTTTCGCACAGGTACTGTCGTCCGTTTGCCTACGTCGCAACCCGGTTTCGCCCACCTGCTTCTGCTCGCCCCTCTTTAAAGACTGCTGGCTGGGCTGTCTTAGCTCTTCTCTGAAAACATTAATTTCTGTTTGGAATTGGACGTCGTAATATTATAGAACTGTTTAAAATAACTTAAATAATAGGGCCTCGTTAAGTAATTAACTGTCACGTGATTTTCCCCCTTTCTACGAGCCTGCGACAAAACCACTTAGACAGACAGTAGATAGCATATCTGAGTAATTTTATATTTACAGTGCGATAATATGCACAAAAGAACTGAAGCCTGTATCGAAATGTACGGCCACCATTTTCAAAAATTTGTTTAAATATCCATATTATTATTATTTTTTAATTTAACTTCATTCTCTATATTGTACGCTAATGTGTTGTAGACAGTATAATATACGCTGCATAATGAATACCTCAGTAAAACACTTATTGTTAATACAATACTATATTTTCATTAAACAAAAACCTTATGAAAATTATCAAACTCAAAATCGCGATATTTCCTAGTTTACGTAAATAGCTATATGAACTACTTTTGTTCCCTCTATACCTAGTAAACTGATTTGTTTGTATTTTACTCCAGTATCATCGAACTCCAGTCGTGGAAGGGGGTAGCAAACGGTATTTCCGGTTCTCAGCCGTTAATCCAAAGGTATAGCCAGGTTAACATTAGAAATGTTAATAAAGAATAAAATGATGTCCCTGTATTTCTCGAATGGAATCGAGAACCGACACGGTAGTGTGTGTGTGGGGGGGGGGGAGAGGGGGTAGTCACAAATTGAATTCTCGCCCAAAAGTGGATCGCGCGTATAAAAAGGTTTGGGAACCACAGGCCTAGTGGATAGCGTACGCGCGTCTTATCCAAGTGGTTATTTCTATTTCCGGTGTGGGCAATGGAAGTGCTTTCTGGGCATTTGTCACTTGTCATGTTCTGTTCTGTGTTGTCTTCGCGGTGGCTCTACGCCGTACCGACCAACGGACCGAAGACCCGCAGCGTGTAACTTGTATAATGTCTGGTGTAAGAGAATACAAACCTCAACATCGGAAAAGGTGAACGAAGAAAGAAGGACTGTTTATTCGATTGTTGGGAATAGCTTTCGCATTCATTGTTATGAACGGTCAGCATGCAGCAGCGGACATCTGTCGCTCGTTGGATCCAAAACAGAGTTACCAACTTGTAAGATATTGTATTTAAATAAGACCAGAAATCTGCAGAAATTTCGACCTAATAAATCAGCGATGTCCAAACTTAAGCGAAAGAGGGGAGAGTAAATTTACCTCCACTCACTCTTTGCGGGGCTCTGACGCTTTCATGCACTCCTCACGGTCGCAAAGTTCTCTAATGTAGCGGCTTCACTTAATTTCGTTGTCATTCTTGTGCGATGAAAAGAAATCAAATATGCTCCTTGAACACCTTTCTTGTTAGTGAATTCTGCGGCACTTTTCTTTTAACCGTTAGGAGTTGGTGCTTTCACGGAGATATTGTAGTTAGTGTACGTAGGTCAAAGTAGGCACGATTGTCAAAACACATAAGAAAGTGTAATAATACTGTGTTATGCTACTGCTTAGACCTTCAGTCTGTCACCCAAGCGGTCCGGGTTAGAGCCCCGGCCAGCCTGGGACTTTTCATTGACCATTACACTTTTACTACGTCATACTACTTTTTACCAATAAAACGGTACGAAAGGACGTGTTTCAACCAATCACGGCTGTTTATCGCTACAATTTTATCACTTCCCTAGCATTTGTTTGTTTTTATCACTTCTCTAGCATTTGCTTCGTCGTTTGACAACATTTAAAAATGCAAATTCTTTACTGTACTATAAAACATGCTTTGCGATCGTCATTTGTTTCTTGCATAGATAGTCAACTGAAAATGGCGGCTCCGTTCAAACGTTTTGTGAAGCTAACATTAGTGAAATAGAATTTTAGTAAGTCAAGTAATATGTTATTGTATTACAGTAGACCTACTTTATTTCTTCTAATCTTTATATATTTTCTTCTAATCGTGTAATAGTCAATCAAATCTCACTCGAGTTTTGATTTTCTAGTAAGATTACGTTTGAAGAATTCTTACTGACACTTGTAGCAGACAAGGTCACAGCTGGGGTTTTTCACGGAGTTTCCCCATATTAAGCATCTACATCATTCCATCAACATCTCTCCATTCCGTCATCATTCCGTAGAATTTCCCGAACACCGGCTGGCGACGCACGAAAAAGGCTGGCCTAGGGACGAGTGGTGTTGCCTGCTCGAAACCTGGGTGTGCAGCAAAACTTAGTGTATAATCTTTTCGCTGTAAGAAAAATCCTAATGTAAACAATAGCACGTGACTGAAGTGACGCTTCATTGGCCGCTGTTTGGCGCCATAGATTTTCAGTACGTGTTCCCGCCTATTGTTGTACATTCTGTTTCATGTTAAACGTTTCCCGTTACTCGTCAAGTAGGCCTAACCTCACTACTATACATTCGTTTGCTTAGGAAACATATACTTTATAATTACTGTAATTAAATTATTTTAATCTTAGGTGTAAGGTCAATCGCTGCCAGAAAAAGATCGTCGGCAGGATTTACGACGAGACGGTCCACAACAGCGTCAGTTGTATCTTCCAGCTGGAACATGCGATCTGATTGACTTGCTCTGAATAGATATCATTGGATTCAACTCACATAACATTTATATACATTTAAGACTATTTGTTTTTGTCCGCTTTCGAGAGGTTTCCACTCTTATGATTAATAACCACACATACCGAGGATGCAGAAGCCATACTACAATACCACGTGTTTACGTGAACAACTACGAGCTCAAGTGCACGCCAGCTTGTTACAAGAACAGGTTACCTCGGTATTACTGTTGGTATTCATCCGCGTTCTTAGTACATTACAAAATATAGAAGTAGCTTTTCTTTTACATATTGAAGTTAAATGTTTCATCGTATTTAACAACTAGAATTCAATTTTTTATTTTCAAATAATACAAGATTATGGTTTCCAAATACGAACTATATTGTTAGTACACCTTTAAGATACGCCTGTAGTTTATTTTCTATCACACGCAATACTTGGCTGTCTCTAATCTCCACGGGTATAGTCACTGCTTCCTCTTGCTCTTGTCTCACAATCACACCTTGCTGCGAGCACGCCTCTCAACCAAGTGGACGAGACGATGCCCGCCACTTCTCCGCGTGCCCACCTCCTGCTGCCACCTGCCGTCCATCCGATGCCCGACTCCTTCGCGTCTTGTGCGTGCTGCCACCTGTTGGAAACAGCAGGCACTCGCCCTGGCGCGTTTTACAATATTTTCCTGCGTCATGTGAGTGTTTCGACTGCGAGTCAATCACGTGTATGACAGCAACGTGCTTATGTTTACATTACGATTTTTCTTAGAGCGAAAACAGTATAGTCAGCCGGTGTGGGTTTGAGAACGCGCCTAACTTGAGGGTTAGCGCAATAGATCTTACCTTCCCAGCTGTAAAGTTTCATAATTAATGTTACTTATCTTTCATATTTTCTATTGAAATAGATTTAAAACCAGTAGCTACGTTGCTTCTTAAATTTAAATTTTATAGCCTATTTCACTTTTAATTAAACCTTTTAAAAGTGCCTACTTTAGCCATCTAAAACTAATATTTTATAACCTAAATTCCCGCGGTATAATTAAACGAAACACCTATGACCTATACTAATCAAGATAAGCAGCCAATATATTGTATATTATTACTGATTTTAGTTTTCTCTTAACAGACGGACCACATGTTATAAACAAATTTTGTAAATTATCTAATAACGCAGGGAGGTTCACGATATCATTCAGAAACAATTACTTGTGGTGAATGAAAGAGATTTTTGACAAATGTAGTAAAATGTGTCAACATATCTGTGTATGATGACCATGCTATAAATTTTAACAAAGATTTGCAATTAAAATATAATCAAGGATTAAACCAATAATGTGTATTATTACACATTCTTTTTTATATATTTATACAGAGTGAGGCATAGGAACCAAGTGTTTTTAAAATAATCATAAAACAGTTAGTTTTTGTTTTCAACACATTTTATTGGTAGAACAACATTTGTGAGAACATACAATTTCAATTATGAGCGGAAAATTACATCTGGCATGTGATGTCCGTCTGTGTTGACGCATTGTTTAAGGCGCTGACGAAAATTCACCTCTATTCTTTCCAGGAGATCTCTGTTGATTTGAGTGATGTGTTGACGTACTGTGTCCTTTAATTCATCTAATATTCGGGGCTTATCCTCGTAAACACGTGCCTTTAGGTACCCACATAGAAAAAAATCACGGGGACAGGTCAGGGGACCGAGGGAGCCATGGAACATCACCAAATCTCGAAATGAGACGATTGGAAAACAGGAGGCAAAGAACTGCCATTGACGCTCTGGAGATATGCGCCGTGGCCCCATCTTGCTGAAACCACCTATCTTGTATGGGTGTAAATGTAAATCGCCATGCAAAATCCGTCTTACAGTACGATTGCTGATTCCAAGTGCAGCTGAATGTCTTCGAGCAGAGCGGCCTGGCTGCGCAGTATCGCTTATCTGGCTGAAAGTTTTCTGGAGTACGTACTCTGTGTTGGGGGCCGGGCGATTTATTCTTCAGTATTGCGCCTATCTTTAAAAGATTTTTTAACCCAACATAAGATTGTGTCCAGCACGGGAACAGAATCATTGCGATTAATATTGAATCTGTAGCAAAACTCACGCCGTATCGAGGTCACCGACTCGCCATTTCTAACAAAACAACCATACGCAAACATGCGTCCACTGCTCCATGATGCCGACTGCAGGTGAAATGCTATGAGCCACGGAATGGAATGTCACATGCCGCACGTCTCTCCCTTTCATAATGACCGAGTACAAACCATTCCAAAAACACTTGGTTCCCATGCCCCACTCTGTATCAATACAATTTTGCAACACTGTAAATTTAAAAATGCCAACAAAATGTATTGTGGAAGCAAAGAATATAGCCTGATAACACAATTGTATTTGCAAGTAGATATCATTTGCATGAAAGTGTATGATATGCAGTAGTAAAATATCAAGTTGAATAACTCTTCTCGGGTTCTCAGCCAGGTGAGTTGGAGATTTGCTTCCAAGCTTTCGACGGCTAGCTCTGCCATCTTCTTCAGGGATGAAGCTGGCTGAGAACCCGAGAAGAGTTATTCTACATCAAACGCCTGGAAAGCCTCAAGTCATACAAGTATCAAGTTCTTATAATATCAAGTTATTTGCAAATAAAACATGAATAACGACTGAGAAATATGAAAATATATTAGAAGCACTAAGACAGTGGTAGGATATTGCCTATCAGAACAAACTGGCTTCCTTAGATAATATATTGTAATATTATGCAGAGTGCGCACTTAACTCTTTCACCTCCGATAGCGTGTGAAATATTTCAGATATACACAAACCGACAATTACAAGTTAAATTACATCGAAGGGGACATCTGATACAAGTAATGTATTTTTTGTACATGAAATAATTTTAAAGATATTAGAATTAACTTTCTTTTTCTTAAATGGGAACCACCTATGTTTTGTATTTCAAATGCTGCACTATCTCTGTCTAATAACTTACTATTTTACTTTACTGACGTAAGCAATGTTTTACCAAGGATCGAAAAGAGGGAGAACAATTCTGGTTAGAGTTGTGCGTCATATTAAATCACAATCACATTGTACTGTGCATTTTAATACTATGAAAATGTTGCACATGGTGAAGTGAGACTTAAAAGTAGCATACCTACAATGAAAAATAAACAACTATTCTGAAAAAAATATATTTCAATTTAAATATTGTCCAAATTCAACCTCGCAAATTTCAAGCGCAATAGTTAACAATAGGTCCCTATTAGAAACAAAAACAATCAAATTTCTTGGCTTAAAAATCGATAATGTGTTAAATTGGATAAATCATGTTAAGGAAATTACCACCAAACTAAATTCAACTTGTTTTGCTACTAGATCTATGCAAAAGATAGTAAATATCAATACCTTAAAACAATATACTTTGCATACTTTCACTCGGTAATGAGTTTTGGAACAATATTTTGGAGAAATTCCACACATAGTAACAGTATATTCCTACTACAAAAAAGAGTAATTAGAATAATAGTAGGTGCCAAATCTAGGGAATCGTGTAGGACTATTAAAAAAAAAATAATGCGCATGGCTTGTCAGTATATTTTTTCATTAATAATCTTCCTCGTATGTAACTAATTCAAAAATTCATAGCATAAATACAGACAAAAAATTGACTTTCATAATCCATCGGAAAGTCTATCGTGCTATCAAAAAGGAGTGCGTTATATGGCAGTAAAAATTTTTAATAGCCTCCCTATCGATATAAAAAATGAAACTCAAAACATAAGATTATTTAGGACCAAATTAAAGAAGTACCTAATTTCTCACACCTTCTTTTCTGTAGGTGAATTCATGACATTCAACAACGCTTCATGAAATTGATACTAAAACTTTATGTTGTACTAGTAGACTATATTGTAAACCTTTTCTATATATATTTCAACTAGACTGTGATTATAAATTAAGAATTTATAGTAGTATTAAGTTCCATATTCTAGCTGTGAAGCAATGTACGAATACCATGGAATGTTAATAAATACAATACAATACAATACAATATCTCCGATGTGCAATCAGATTTTTCGCCGATGTCTTATCATTCAACTGTCCAGTACAGAACAGAAGAAATAAAGGTAGTATTGGGTAGTGTACAGTACTATGGGTTTATTAGATCTTCAATTACGTCAACATTATGAATTAGACATAAGGACATTGTTTATGTTTACTCTTACCGTGACATTCAGTCAGTGAAGTAGCCAGTTGTTATTAGACGGAGCTAACGAAACATTTGCAATACAAAACATAGTTGGTTCCCATTTAAAAAAAGAAAGTTGACTTTAATATCTTTAAAATTATTTCATGTACATGAAATACATTACGTGTACGATGCTCCTTCGTTGTAATTTATCTTTTAATCGTCGGTTTGTGTATATCTGAAATATTTCACACGTTATCGGATGTGAAAGAGTTAAGTGGACTACTCTGTATAATGTGGGATATACCACATTATACTACTAAAATAAATTGGGATCTGGAAGTTATGTACACAATTATAATTCAATGACTGCATAAGAGGTAGCCAGGAAAAGACATTAAGGTACAATAAGTAAATAATGTAGGTAATATTGAAGACTTCCATAGTATATTATAAGAAAATAAAACGAGAGTGCAATAACGAACTGACTGAAAGAAAAGTATATCATCCGAAAGGAAGTTGCTATGTTCAGAAAGAGGTACCTTTGAGATACAAAATTAGATACGGTGATAACGAGAAAAATTATAAGCAATATGAAATAATAGATCTAGGAAAAATCGATGTTACCAATATGTTGACAGGATTCCTTTTGAATACAGTCACAAGAAATTTTTTCTAGGAAAACGGTTATAGGACGACTAACAAAATAGCAACAAAAATTTTAATAATAGTCTTTGGTCTCATAACGATTTAAAGAACCAAATCTGGTTTTTAATAAGAAAATAATGCATGAAATACAAGATAAGTGTATATTAAACAAAACGAGAATGAATATTAGTCTAAAGCAGCGGTGACCAAAACTTGAGCTGCAGTGATTACATGCGACAGACAGCCTATGAAGTAAGGAGACTGAGGAAAGATACTTGGCATGAAAACTACAACCAGTGGCGGTTCCTGTACTAACATCTTGATCAATCCCGCGGATAAAAATATCAAGCTTTGCTGTATCAGTAATGTCACTGCTGTTATCTAGAGCCAGTGAATAATATACGATTTTTCTTGCTTCTTTTTTTAACCTTCCTCTTGAATATAACCAGGAATTTTCTAAATTCTTCTCTCAATACTTGGTCGAGAAATTCGTAGTTTTTCAAAATTAAAAACTTCTTATGGGTACGTTATTTAAGCTATTTTAATCATTACTCTTTTGAGAAATTCTGTTCTATTAAAAGGCTTTAGATCACGAGATATTTCAAACCCCATTATGTAGCTGACTTCCTTACATTTATTAATATCATCTTTCTCTTCCTGGCTGTTATTTAAGACATGTAAATTCCTGGCGTTTAACAGTTCGTTGGCACATAATATTGAATCAGTTTTTCTACAATATTATTATTAAATGAATAACTAATAAATAGCTACCCTCATCTAAAGATTAAGAATATTAAAATTGAGATAAAATCTTATAATTTTATCCTTCTATGGGGAAGATCTAAAAATAACAATATTCATGCACTTACAGAAGAATTATAGAAACACATACTTAGTGGCCAGTAGTAGTAGTAGTAGTAGTAATAATAATAATAATAATAATAATAATAATAATAAATTATTCAGCGTGGCAATTAATGTTTCTATATACTCCTAATTTAATCGTTGAGCAAAGTAAACATAGGCCTATTACATTTTGTCCGACAGAACAACAAAAGAGTTCTCATTCTTTACGAAACCACCTCTTACTGCTTGTAGAGACAGAATTTGTAGAGCGACATGATACCGCCACTGCTTGCCTTCAGTACGTGAATGAAAAATACAGCAATGTACAGGAAACTCCTCGTACCCGTTTGAATGTCTGTGATTACACGATGTAATCACGACACCTGCTTTGGTCACCGCTGGTCTAAAGTAACGTTTCTTCTTGATTACTCTTATTTCGTGAATTGTATATAATGTGAACATTTTAATTCAGGGGTTGGATGGTGTTTACAATATTTGAGTACCTTCAGTATGTGGGTGCTCAAATTGGGGTAAGACAATAAGCACTGGTTATTTGAAGCACTTTTCAATCTTCACGTACCAAAGAGTGCACTTTAATTTGGAATGGCGGAAGAAGCAAATCCTGAATGCTGAATATAATGTTCTTTCTTCAGGTGATGGTACCAATGAATGGCAAAATATTAGGCTACAAGTGCCAAACTGTTTATAAAATCTCCTAGCATTTAAGAGATATGTTAATACACAATAAACCTTCAAGACTACCATACTTGAAATGAAGTGCTGGCAATAAAACAGTTATTTCAACATAAATTCATTGGAATGTAAGCGTCTCTAAGTTAGCAAATTCTTTTTTGCATTTGTATTTAGAAGTTTTATGAAAATTTTGGAAGAGTAGGCCTAATATGAATAAGATCAATCATTTTAGGTTATTGAGTAAGAAAAGATTTGGATACAAATATTGAGATTTGTAAGCTGAAAAATCTTCACTTAACAAATTAATAGTAAAAGGACAATGAAACACAAGAAAGCAACATTTTATACAAAAACAAAATGTAACCATTTGCATATTCTTTGTCACAGGAGTTGGCTGGGTACTTCAGATAATTCAGGATACTTCCTGGATTGTTGGAAATATTTTATTTCGATGTTCTATATGTTAAGTTATTATGTGAATATTTTTTATAAAAAATCGTTTATGTAATGATTTCTTCCCAACAAATAAATTCACATAAAATTATTTATTGAATTTTTTGTAAAATAGAGGAGCATCGTTTCAAAACGTATTAAGTCCACCGAATGGACGAAATTGAATTTGATACTTTTTCTTACTTTATCTTTCATGGTGTAAAGTCTCATCCTTTCAAGTCGATTTTGTAAACCGTAAAATAATTGCTTAAAAGTGGTTGTGTGTAGTGTAATGAAAACATGTCCTGTTTACAAGTAATTCAGTTTTTCGTCATTCTTATAGAAAAATTGTTTCTTGGACATAATTCGACTTGAAAAGATGCTCCCTAAGCAGTGCTGTAGTTGGAAACAAATTTTACGGGGTACTGTTGAAATCCCCTTGGTCAGATTAGACTCTGTATGGACTCTTACTGCACTTCTTTTCCGAGGTTACTTCTAAGTCATACATCCGCCTCTGCAGACCTCCTTCCACTATTGCATACAAAGGCAAGAAATTAAACGCTGGCACTGATGGTCTAACACTTTTTAGAAACAAAAGCCTAGGAACTCTTTTACTATGTTCATACAAGAATATTTCTTTTCTTAGTACAGTAATCCTTATTCACATTCTCTAGTTGAAATTTGAATAGAATCTATAGACTAATATGTAACTGGATTCAAGATTCATGAACGCATGAAAAGTAACAATATTTCCCTCCTCTAGCAAACCGCTAGCATCACACCTGAGCGAATTTTAAAATTAACGAATCACTACAGCAGAATTCTTGAGGCGCCAAGCCATAAAGTTAGTGTTAATTACTTACAGAAATACGACGGCGTTATGTAAGCTTGAAATTAACAAAACATAACTACTCTTGAAGTGCCAGACCGTGATTTTCGATAAAACAACGAATGGACTATCGTTTAAGCAAAGAATATAAGATCCCAGTCGTTACTTTATGCCGGAGATCAAAATCAAAATGTTTTTTTTTCATATAGCTAATATACTCAATTTCAAATTACTGTATATTAAAGTTTATTTAAACATAATATATTTTCGGGTCTATATTTTTTCCGGTACGGTAACAGCGAGTTTTTATTTTAGACGGTACGGTGTACCGGCCCAACTACAGCACTGTTCCTAAAACCTAAACAATAATAACTGGATTTTAATATAACACACTTCGTTGTACAGTAAGGTTCGAAAGTCTTGTCACACCCCCTCCCCCATTTGTATGAACACGTCATAGCAGATGTGTGTCAACGGTTGGTACTTTACGTTCCAGCTTGTTTAGTGATTCAGAACATCAGTATGGGACCATCATTGTCGCGGCACAAAACGATGCGGCGCCATGTCCTGTGTGAAATTTTCCGCAGCAAAGGCGGTGTGATTTCCCTGAGTGCCTCCCTAACAGCTTGCTTCAAATCTTCAATTGTCTGGTATCGATGTTTCGAGACATGCTGCTTAATTATTCCCCAAAGGGAAATCACACCGCCTTTGCTGTAGAAAATTTCACACAGGACATAGCGTCGTATCATTTTGTGCCGCGACAATGATGGTGCCCATATTGATGTTCTGGATCAGTAAACAAGCTGGAACGTAAAGTATCAACCATTGTCACACATCTGCTATGACATGTTCAAAATGGATGCACGTCAACTTAAAAACAAGGGGGGGGGGGGTGACAAGACTTTCGGACCTTACTGTACTTTTCTAAAGTACCGGTACTAAGAATGAAGGATCTTCCTTGAATGTCTGATCAAATTTTGCGAGTGTGTTCTGTTACAGTCCTTCGATCTCAAAAAGAACAGCTTCTTGTGCAAATTTCTACATTATCTTAAGACAGTCAGCACAAGCTTTCCAACAGACGATAGCGTACGCCAGCCATGTGAATTTCTTCTACCCGTGGCAGTGGCTTCACTATGGCTCCGTGGCATGCCATGAAGCTATCAGCGCCTATCGAGGTCTGAATGTGGACTACTTGTATGCGCGCAAGAGTATTATTACATGTGCAATTTGTTCTGTTGACTCCGTGCTTAGTTAAGTGAAAGCGATGGCTTCGTGTACATCTACAACTTGTTCGTCAAGTGGTATTAAATATTTTAATCCTGTATGGAAAACGCGTTTCTTATGTCAGAATTTTGGCAGAAATAGTAGGCTAGGCCTAAACGTTTCTTACATAATCAAACATTGCAAATAAGAAGTTATGATACCAAGCATAAGGATTATTATGCACATGTCGAGGATGAAGAAAGGACTAATCTACTGGATCGACTGAGAGGAGAATGTTCTAAAGTAGGTAATTTATAGCTAAGTTGAATCGGTTGTCTGTTTTTGATATGCCATTCACAGTACATTTTAAGGGCATTCAGAACGCACCATTGCAAATGGAATTGATCGGCCTAAGATGCGACCGTAGCTTTCTGAAAAGTTCATCAATACCTCAAGTCTGATCTAATAGGATTTTACAGAGCACTTCCGTACTCACAATTCGCAAAGCTGAAGCAAAATGCTGCAAGAACAATAGCCATGTTTGTAAGTACATACAAAGTGTAAGGGGCATAAGTGCCGTCCTTTCCACAGTCGTCGGGGACGGTCTACAGGATAAAACAATGTCTATACAACATAGGGTCAAAACTTGATAGTTTTCCCAGAAAAAAATATTTCTTCTCTTATATTATTCGCTTTATACTGCTTATATTGTTAGTAAATTACCAAAACAATTACATCAGCAGGTATATCTAGCAAAGAGCTAATATTAGTTTAAATACATATTTGTGTGTTCTATTACGTTATCGTGAAATTAAATAAAATTGCATGCTTAAATTTGTTAATATTCTGGTATGAGAGACGTGACAACGTTCAGCAGGCAGTACTCTGCACAGACGTCAGCTGACTTCAAGCTCCCTGTCCATAGGTCTACTGCCGAGCAGATGACAGTTCGGTACCAGGTATTCCATAAGCAACTTACAATTTCATTCACAGTTTAGGAATATATGTCATTAATTTATGGAGAAAGTCGGGGTCTATATGACTATAGGATATCGGTAGTGTGTTTATGAGAATATATGTTGGCTAGTTTGGAGAATGGGGTGATGTCATGTGGTCGACGTATGTGAGGAGGTTAGTGGGTTAGTTGAGGTCTGAGGTTGAAGTGATATCTCAGTGACATGAGGTCAACTTATGTGAGAAGGTTAGTGGGTTAGTTGAGGTGATATCTCAGTGAGTTTTATTTACTCGTGTTGGTTTACGTCGGCCATGTTGTGACGTCAGAATCGTTTGTCAAACTTGACGAAAATTAAGCGATATCCTATAATAAAAGAATCCCGAAAGTCGTCGTACTTCAAATGAGGCAAGAAGATGTATCGTCAATGTTTTCCGCAATGAAGGTTACCTAATCGGCGAAATTTTGTAGCGATTTCTCAACGATTATTAGAAACTAGGAGTCTCTTACCTCGTTTCGAAAATCACACAAACAAAAATTTTGTTTAAAAATAGTACTGCTTTATTGAAGTGGGAGAGATTAAAATGTTGCATTTAAAAAAAAGTTCGTGTGATTTTCTGCAGTAAACCATTATCGTTTATTTTTTAGACGTACAATAAAGAAATGGATCAATATTGCCAATATTGTTAAATAAAATGGAAATTTACCATAAAGTTTTATTGATGAGATTGAAAATTTCTGTTTGCTGTTCGTTTTATGTGAACGACGGTCCGCCCCTGCATTAGAACAGCATCTGTTTTGTACCGGTATGTCTGTATCTGCTTGAGCTGTACCCAGGGGCGGCCCGTCCTTATGTGCTACAGTGCTACAGCACAATGATAATTTTGGCTCAAATAATGTATTTGTAATACCACCATAGTATTTGATCTGCCATTTGACAATTTCCCGTGGTTATGTTCATGACGCGCTATAAAGTGTTTAGTCTTCGTGCCTTCTTTGGTGCCTCAGGGGGTTCGTTGTGCTACTCTAAGCTCCACATGAAAAATGTAGACAGTTATGCGCATGTGCGAAGCTGAAATCACTGCTCTGATTGGCTATTTTTACGCGGGAAAGTGCTGTAGTCAGCTTTAGCACAACACAGCTTGGAGATTGCAAAAGTAAAGCGTAACGAAAGAATGCTTGTTTGTGGAAGAATTCGGAACTATGTACAATGTATTTGGTAATTCATGTGTCCGACTGCTGCTGCCATCTACCAGTTAAAGTTGCTGTCAACAGCTATACTATACTGAACAAAAGTGTTCCAGATACAAGTTGGATTTCTATACGGAAGACCTGACTTCCGAAATATAGATGGCTGTTCAATTGTCACAATACACAGTATCCAACAATTTACAGGATCCATTTTGTGAAGTATCGAAGTTGTTAAATATTTTGGTTACAACACCAATGACCACTGCTGAGCCAGAAATATGTTTTTCTTCCTTGAAACGCATAAAAACGTTTTTAAGGAACACTATGTCCCAGGATCGTCTCACTGCTCTTGCATTACTGTCAATAGAAAAGTGTATGATCTCCAAGAAGGAGGGGTTTAACACCAAATGACAAGTTCTGCAGTACGAAAGAACGTCGTATGGACTTCATATTTCATCACTAGACGAGACTCCAAATTAAGATAAATACATAAGTGTAGGCCTTTACAGTAGGCCGTTATAGAGGTTGTAGCACACTCATTATTTTGACCACCAGCCGCTACTGGCTGTACCGTGTACTTGTAAACTCCCTCCTCCCCATCCAGCAACGTTGTCCAACGCCTAATATTGTAAACTTTAATAATTAGTTAAATATTGCCATTAGAAAAAAATTGTGAGGACATTTTTTCTTTCTTATGACATGAACGATCATCAGTTAAAATAAAGGCACTTATACACCTTACATCCTATATGTCTGTGAGCAGGCATTTTCTGTTACGAAACTTCTAAAACGTGAACACAGATTGAGGATGAGTGACAATAATCTGAGAAATAGTTTGCGTATATCTGTTCATCCCGACTTCTAGGGTATAGTAAAATCTGGAAGTGTAAGAACGGAAGAAGGCTCAGTCAAAACACGGCTCTCGCGTACAGTGACAACAGTACGCCTGCTGGATAGATAGCCGCGCACTTCATATAGCGACATGCCATCTGTGCCACAACTTCAAACGCGTTGACATCACTGGCGTACTTACACGGACAACAGTAACGTTGAAAAGTCAGACGGACCAATGAAGCGATGCGTGGTGAAGTGAACTCGCCATCTGACCACTCTGCAGGAGTCGTGATTTGCGACATAGCATTAGACCTCATTTTCAGCTCTGTTTTCTTTCCACAAATGCAAAATTCACTCGCGATACCATTTTGAGCTACATTGCTCCGCCGATTTAGTAGAATGCGTTTGAGTCTAAAGAAAGAGAAAACAGTACAACGTGTTCTGTTGTGACGAGAATCCAAGCCCCCGCAAACCGGTAAAACATCATGTCACAAAACGATCACATCTTAGTATTTTTGACAACGTAAATATTGTTCAGCTGGAGACTTTAAAGTAATATTTATTTATTTATTTATTTATTTATTTATTTATTTATTTATTTATTCACTCACACATCACTCATTTACTTATTTATGCATTTATTTATTTATTTGCTTATTTAATTGCGTATTTATTTATTATTTCATTTATATCCATATTCATTCACTCATACTTCCACTCATTTACTTATTTATATATTTGTTTATATTTTTATTTAATTATATAATTATTTATTTAATTACGTATTTATTTATTTATTTACTTGTTTGTTTATTTATTTGTTTGTGTGTTTATTTATGTATTTATTTATTTGCTCACTCCTCACCCATTTTACTTATTTATGCATTTATTTATTTATTTACTTGCTTCTTTAATTGCGTATTTATTTATTATTTCATTTATACCCATATTCATTCACTCATACTTCCACTCATTTACTTATTTATATATTTGTTTATATTTTTATTTAATTATATAATTATTTATTTAATTACGTATTTATTTATTTACTTGTTTGTTTATTTATTTGTTTGTGTTTATTTATGTATTTATTTATTTGCTCACTCCTCACTCATTTTACTTATTTATGCATTTATTTATTTATTTATTTATTTACTTGCTTCTTTAATTACGTATTTATTTATTATTTCATTTATATATTCATTCACTCACACTTCCACTCATTTACTTACTTATATATTTATGTGTTTATTTACTTATGTAATTATTTATTTAATTAAGTTTTTATTTATTTGTTTATTTATTTATTTACTTATTTATGTAATTATGTATTTACTTATTTGTTTATTTATTTATGTTTATATATGTATTTATTTAATTACGTATCTATCTATCTATCTGTCTGTCTGTCTGTCTGTCTGTCTGTCTGTCTGTCTGTCTGTCTGTCTGTCTGTCTGTCTGTCTGTCTGTCTGTCTGTCTATCTATCTATCTATCCATCCATCCATCCATCCATCCATCCATCCATCCATCCATCTATCTATCTAGTCCACACCTGCGGAGTAACGGTCAGCGCGTCTGGCCAGGTGGCCCGGGTTCGAATCCCGGTCGGGGCAAGTTACCTGGTTGAGGTTTTTTCCGGGGTTTTCCCTCAACCCAATATGAGCTCGGACTCATTTCACCGGAATTATCACCTTCATTTCATTGAGACGCTAAATAACCTAGATGTTGATACAGCGTCGTAAAATAACCCAATAAAAATTAAATCTATCTATCTATCTATCTATCTATCTATCTATCTATCTATCTATCTATCTATCTATCTATCTATCTATCTATCTATCTATCTATCTATCTAAATCTAATCTAATCTAACCTAACCTAACCTAACCTAACCTAACCTAACCTAACCTTATCTATCTATCTATCTATCTATCTATCTATCTATCTATCTATCTATCTATCTATCTATCTATCTATCTATCTGTCTGTCTGTCTGTCTGTCTGTCTGTCTGTCTGTCTGTCTGTCTGTCTGTCTGCCTGCCTGCCTGCCTGCCTGCCTGCCTGCCTGCCTGCCTGCCTGCCTGCCTGCCTGCCTGCCTGCCTGCCTGTCTGTCTGTCTGTCTGTCTGTCTATCTATCTACCACTTCGAAGCTATACTAAAAAATGAAACATGGGAATCAGTATATGATAATGATGATATGAATAGTAAATTCAATGTGTTTCATAATACATTCTTAAATATCTTTGAATCCAGTTTTCCTGTAAAGTACAAAAATTCTCAAACATCTAAAAACAATTGGATTACACAAGGCATAAAAATCTCTTGTAAAACTAAGAGGTCTCTCTATATTCAAAGTAGAAATAGTAATGACCCCAAATTAATAGCTCACTTTAAAAAAATACTCTAAAATATTACACAAAGTAATCTTAAAAGCCAAAGAACTTTACTATAACGGAATTATTCTAAACTCGAATAATAAAATCAAAAAAACTTGGAACATAATAAAAAAAGAAAGTGGAAAGTGTAGAAGTAAAGAACAATGTTACACTCTTGTAACAGATAATAGAAAAACATCAGATGCAACAGAAGTTGCGAACATATTCAACAATAATTTTCTCTCAATAACTGATAACCTAAATATCCCACAGAACAATAATAATAATGCCATCGATTGTTTGAAAATATCTATTCCTGTAACTTTCCTAAATATTTAAATTTTTCCAACAAATTCACGAGAAATAATTACAATTCTAAAGCAATTAAAGTCTAAAAATTCCTCAGCATATGACAAATTACTAGTAAAATATTAAAAGTCAGCTCACAAATAATAGCCAAGCCCCTGTCTTATTTATGTAACTTTTCAATGTTTAATGGTGTATTTCCAGAGCGACTGAAATATTCAGTTGTTATTCCTTTATTCAAGAAAGGGGACAGAACCTCGCCCGAAAACTACAGGCCCATATCCCTTCTACCAGTCTTCTCAAAGGTCTTCGAAAAAGTTATATATAAGAGAGTATATCATCATCTTGATAGATACAACATTCTCATTCCGGAACAATTTATTCAGAAAGAATAAATCAACTGAGCAAGCGACGTTTAATTAAACAGATAAAATTCTGGAAGCTATTAATAAAAAATTACAAGTAGGAGAGATATTCTGTGATCTCTCCAAAGCTTTTGATTGTATTAACCATAAAATTCTACTACAAAAATTACAATACTACGGTATTAAAGGCATAGCATATCAGTGGTTTGAGTCATATCTCCTAAACAGAAAACAAAAAGTGTAAATCAACGCATTTAACAACTCCTTTAAATCTACTTCAACATGGGGAAATGTTCATACAGGGGTCCCACAAGGATGTATATTAGGGCCTCTTCTTTCTCTAATTTTTATAAATGACCTTGGCCCCATGATAAAAGGAATAGGTTATCCTGTACTATTTGCAGATGACACAAGTATCATAATTACTGACAAGAACTATGCCACATTCAAATATAAAACAGAAGCAATTCTCCTTAAAATTTATAACTGGTTTACAACCAATAAAGTAGCATTAAACATTAATAAAACTAACATAATTCAATTTAAAGCCACTTCAAATTTAATCTCTGAAACATTGGACACAACTATCAACAATATACCTCTACTAGAAACATCAACAACCAAATTTTTTGGTTTGCATATTAATAATACAATAAATTGGAAAAATCATATCAAAGAAATAATCCCCAAACTTAGCTCAGCATGCTTCGCAATTAGGTCGTTACAGCAATTTCTAAACAGCAATATCTTAAAGACAATATATTTTGCCTATTTTCATTCCATTATGTCCTACGGAATAATATTTTGGGGAAATTCTGCAGATAGTAAAAATATATTCTTACTACAAAAAAGAGCCATTAGAATAATAGTTGGAGAAAAGGCTAGAGAATCATGTAGATTATTTTTTTAAATTTAGAGATTCTAACCTTAACAAATCAATATATATACTCTACAATAAATTTCCTCTTATGTAATAAAGAAAATTTTCCAACTAACTCAGCCATACATAGTATAAATACCCGCAGAAGGAATGATTTTCATACACCATCATCAAATTTATCATGCTTTCAAAGGGGAGTACGTTACATGGCGATAAAAATGTTCAATAGTCTTCCTGAAGACATTAAGAATCATAGCCAAAACCCTGCATTATTTAAGGTAAAACTAAAAAATTACTTAATATCTCACACTTTCTATTCTGTAGATGAATTCTTGACATTTCACAGTACTGTGTAAATATTATAATACTATTAAATGGTAAGCATATTACATTGTATAAAATATTTTGTTATTAAGGTATTAATTCTGTACATATTTCATATTTGCAAACGTAAGAATTGGACATGTTCTTTATTCTATGCTATAAAGCAAATGTAAGAATATTATGGAACGGATAAATCTATCTATCTATCTGCAAATCAAGATTTCAGGTATAACTCCCTGTAAAGTTGATTTGAATAATTTCGAGGGAAAAATTGTTCCGGAGCCGGGTATCGAACCCGGGACCTTTGGTTTAACGTACCAACGCTCTACCACTGAGCTACTCAGGAACTCTAACCGACACCGATCCAATTTTTCCCTCTATATCCACAGACCTCAAAGTGGGCTGACAACCGTCAAGCAACCAACTTCGAGTGCACATTAACTCCGTGTGACTTAAATTGTGGTTTTCTGTTAACGAACAGTGACGTGTATTATGCAAATCAAGATTTCAGGTATAACTCCCTGTAAAGTTGATTTGAATAATTTCGAGGGAAAAATTGTTCCGGAGCCGGGTATCGAACCCGGGACCTTTGGTTTAACGTACCAACGCTCTACCACTGAGCTACTCGGGAACTCTAACCGACACCGATCCAATTTTTCCCTCGATATCCACAGACCTCAAAGTGGGCTGACAACCGTCAAGCCTCGAAACCGTCCCTCGAAATTATTCAAATCAACTTTACAGGGAGTTATACCTGAAATCTTGATTTGCATAATACACGTCACTGTTCGTTAACAGAAAACCACAATTTAAGTCACACGGAGTTAGTGTGCACTCGAAGTTGGTTGCTTGACGGTTGTCAGCCCACTTTGAGGTCTGTGGATGTAGAGGGAAAAATTGGATCGGTGTCGGTTAGAGTTCCCGAGTAGCTCAGTGGTAGAGCGTTGGTACGTTAAACCAAAGGTCCCGGGTTCGATACCCGGCTCCGGAACAATTTTTCCCTCGAAATTATATCTATCTATCTATCTATCTATCTATCTATCTATCTATCTATCTATCTATCTATCTATCTATCTATCTATCTATCTATCTATCTATCTGTCTGTCTATATATATATATATATATATATATATATATATATATGAAAGTCGAGGAATATTATGGACAGGAAAACATCGATCATACGGGACTGGGTAATTAAGGGTTGTTAATTCATTATAAAAAAGTGAATCTGATAAAACGTTGATAAAAATTAATTTTATTTCCTAGAATATATAGATTTATATATATATATATAAATCTAAATCTATCTGTGTCTGCGTCTCTCTATTTTATAGATAGGCTATATATTCTAGGAAATAAAATTAATTTTTATCAAAGTTTTATCAGATTCACTTTTTTATAATGAATTAACAACCCTTAATTACCCAGTCCCGTATGATCGATGTCTTCCTGTCCATAATATTCCTCGACTTTCATGCTCGATCACTTGCCGATTGCAGAGAACTTGCTCCGCGTGTTATATCTAAGTAGGTGAACATTGGCCTTCTCCTATATCGACGGGGCAGTGTACAATAATGTTAATAATTAATGTACAGATGAAAATTCCCATATAGTCTCGCTGCCATGGCAGGAACAATAGTTTACGTGGAACGTCTGGTTTGGCATCGTATCTAATTGGACCGTGATCCCTGCCACCCAGGCTGAATGATAATTGCAGTTTCTGGAATGCACGTTGCCTACATTACTAAACGCCGTTCCATTGAAGACGTGTCCTCAAATTTGGTTTATGCGTGATGAGTATGCCTCTCATTTTATTCGAACTGCCAGGGACCGTCTTGATAAGATTGGTAAAGGAATATTAAATGCATTGTTGTACGCTCACCAGATTATCTATGTTACACTGGTTCCTGGCGAAGAAGTTCTCTGCGACCGTAATGTTGATGGATATCAGCGCAATCGGAACACTGTCGGGGTTCTTTAATTTATTGTACTCCTTTCTGGTCAGGATGCTCCTTATCATTTCAAACATTTCAAGAGGTGAGAATGAGACAGTCCAAAGCCACGCTTTTAACAAAATTAGTTCTTTGCGTGAGTTCATTTCATGTACAAGGACATCATTTTATTTTTACTTCAATTTTTATTGTACCTGAGGTTTTTAATGTACTTCACTCCCACCCCGTCTACTAGTAAACTTCCAACCGTCCTCCACACAGAACCAAGGCCGCGTATGCAGTACTGAGTTCCAGAAATACGTTCGCGTTTTCCAGTGACGAAAGAGCTTTCAATATTGAATCATATTTTCGCACAGGTACTGTCGTCCGTTTGCCTACGTCGCATCCCGGTTTCCCCCACCTGCTTCTGTTCGTCTCTCTGTAAAGTCTAGTAGCTGGGCTGTCTTACCTCTTTTCTGAAAACAGTTTCTGTTAGGAATTGGACGTCTACGTAATATTATACAACTGTTAAAAATAACTTAAATAAAAGGACCTCGTTAAGTAATTAACTGTCACGTGATTTCCCCCCTTTTCTACGACCCTGCGACAAAACCACTTGAACAAACGTAGATAGCATCTCTCAGTAATTTCATCTTTTCGGATCGGGCAAAAGTGAAGATTAAATTTACACTACGTAAAGTAGGCCTACTCTTTTATAGAGTAGGTATAGAATTATTTCAACATGAGTTACTCGTACGAAGGACGAAACTGGTAATCGGAATTAGGTGCAATAGTCTATAGTGCGATAATATGCACAAAAAATTGAAGCCTGTATCGAAATGAACGGTCACCATTTTCAAAAATGTGTTTAAATATCCACATTATGATTATTTTTCAATTTAACTTAATTCTCTATATTGTACGCTAATGTGCTGTAACAGTACAATATACACTGCATAATTAATACGTCCGAATGGATAGCTCAATTCGTGAGTAAAAACACTAAGTGTTAACACAGTACCGTATTTTGATAAACAAAAATCTAATGAAAATTATCAAACTCAAAATTGCGATATTTCCTAGTTTACATAAATGGATGAACTACTTTTCTTCCCTCCTATACCTAGTAAAGTGATTTGTATTTTACGCCAGTATCATCGAACTCCAGTCTTGGAAGGGGGAGCAAGCGGTGTTTCCGGTTCTAGACCTTTAAACCAAAGATATAGCCAGGTTAATATTAAAAATGTTAGTAAAAATAAAATGATGTTCCTGTACATATGGGAAAGCTATTAGTAAAATATTATAACATTTTCTCAACACATAACCTAACTAGGACTCTGAAGAAATTATGATATCGCACCTAATAGCATTGGACTCTAAACCTTTAACACGTTCTCCTGTAAAATTTTGTCTGTGTGGCTTAGGAGTATCTCATTCTCACCCCTTTATACACTGCCGGGGTTAGTACACGAGGCATTACAGTGACTATAGTCATCTTGCAAAATGTTTCAGCTGTTCAAGGCACTTACAGCATTTATTTTATCACCCAGACTGACGACGATGACTACTGATAACCACCAGCTGAATGACCGAAGGGGCCGGCAGCCAAGAATAAGGTATGACAACTATGTTTATTTATCCCAGAAATTCCTAAGCCTTAACATACAATGGAGGATTTGCATTGTGCTTCAATAGGATTGGAAGGAAGTCGTTGGTTAGAAAAACTTTCTCTTTCTAACCTCCTATATTAACATAAGATGATGTATGCGTCTTACATTTAGATCTGCTTTTATTTAGAAAATCAGTCACTAGTTAGCACTTCCAGGCAAACTGGGAATTCCAATTAAAAAGTATTTTTCAGAAATATTTGTTTATTATTGGTGTAAGACATACATAAGACTCTGTATTTAAATATTCTGTTTTATTTTCAAAAGAAAAATATTTTACATTTACATTGACTTTAAGTGGTCTTGGCTAGGTAATAGGTAGAGATGAAACCTCTCCTTCCATGAACACGAGGTTGACTACGTTTCAACCATATAGTGTGGGTGTCTCTGAACTCTGCACAGCGGTCAGATGTAAACAAGAGTAGGTTTCAGACATACAAAGTATACTTCGGTGGAACATAAACGTTGCGCATTACCTGTTGGGAACATTTGCAGTGAAATATAACCAATGTAAAGTTGTTACTCCTAATAGTCCTCTATGGAGTGTACAATTCAAACTATATTAGAATGACTTAATATATAAAGTAATGACAATAACACTGCACTACAGGTTAGAAATCGACTCGCTCACTTACTACCACACTGGACACGTAGCACCACAGTTCAGCACTGTTGCTGTAACCAGACGATATAGAAAACAATTATTCTACCCCCTTCCCTCTGACGTCAAGTACAATACTTGAGTCATATATACGCTAGTATCGTTTTTACGAAGAAATTGTTTCATCTCTAATAATAGATACGTTTTATTTCCCTAAAGTTTTTAGCACTTAGTCATAGAGGGCCATATTCATAGATATTCTTAGCGCGGCCTTCCGATGGATGATCAGCGAACGAACGTTTTTCGTATTCATAAACCAGTGTTAGCGATACGATATGATATGAATCCCGTACAAGTAACCAGTCGATAGCCGGGGCTAGTTTAGCACGCTCGTAGCGCGGGCTAGCGAAATGTCTATGCATAGCACCCAGAGAGATCAGCTGTTAATGTATGTTTTTCAATGAGCTGTTGTTGAAGAAATATTTTGAGAGCCTGCACTGTTAATTCCAGACTCCAGACCACCAGGATGAAGGAACTTTTTACCCTGTACTATATTCTTTCTGCCATTTATTTTGAGTAGTTTGAGTTAATAACAAAATTAGCAATCTTACAGTTCAAGTGAATATTTTGACTTAGAAATGTCACAGTTGTTTTGAAACTGGAAAAACGAAGGACATCAACTCATCTGTAACATCCGTGACAAAATGTGTGTAATACCCGTGACATACAATATTTACCGATATGTTTTTATTAACTAATTGGATGCCATGAGATTTGCATTGCTTTCACATGGACACTATGAGAATGAATCTCTTCTTGCTTGAGGCAGAGGCCTGTGTTTTACACTTTTTGTTAATATTGTGTGAAGTGAGTTCACAAAGCTTGATTCAGGGATTTTGGCCCCTGCAAAAAGTGGATAGACTGAGAGCGAGTTATATACAGTACTCCTCACTACTGGCGGACTGGGTCACACAGATCAGGCCGCGCTGTCATAACACCTAACGCTTTCTCCTTATCATGTCGCGGTACACTCCGTCTTAAAACACAATATTCTTCCACACGTCCCGTTACTAACCACTACGTTTGTTGACTAAACAATGTCATGAAGACTTGTATTTTCTTGACATGAGTGTCCCTCAGCTTCGAGCATAGATATTATTTTCATTCTTCCTCTTCCCTCTTCCCTTCCTATGCAGATTTGTGATTAAATTTCTTTCTTATGACGCAACACACAGCTCGCCCACTAGCCAAACAACCAAGGACAGGGACCATTAACGTTGAATCGAGCTTTATCCGGACGGAACCTTTTCTTTATTTTCTGCAATAATAATGAATTTTATTCAAACAACTTTGTTTCTGTAAAATGTTATTGATCTTTTAAATTGATTCTAATTATAAAAGTTAACAAAAATCATTACATTTTCAATATATACTGTATACAGTGGTGATATTCGGCCGGTTCGTACCGGTTCGGAAGAACCGGTTGTTAAATTATTTCTAGGAAATATTTTCAAGTACCATGGACATATAGGTACCGTATATGTTTAACATAGGTACACGTGAGAGAACTGGTTGTTAAACTTTCTGAATATCGTCACTGTATATAGAGTTTGAAAATGGTAAAAACGTAACATCCGTGACAACTGGAATGGTTGTGGTCTAATTTATACTTTCTACTAAAGCAGCCGTGGCGAAAATGTAGTTGTGCGCCGAGCCACTGTGTAACCTGCAACGTGCATAGCACCTATGGAGGGAGGCGGACACCCGAAGGGGAAGTGAAGCAACTGTCTGACTTATTAATGGATTTTCGTTTTCCTTACGTCAAGCGCTTAAATATAATTTTATACAGTACAAGGCTACAAACCAATGTTTAGTAGGCCTACGTGTAACGAAGAAAGGAATGAACAATATCACAACCTAAAATTAACTGTATTCAGAATGTCCTGCGACAAAGTTTCAAAATCAGGAATTATGTCACTTAGTGCCAGTCGTAGTTGATCACGAAGGTAATTGCCTGTCAGTCGTGATCTAAATTTGGTTTTTACTATTTTCATGTTGAAAATAATTTTTCACAAACGTAAGCTGTAGCGAACATGGCTTCAACGAAGCTTCGGATATTTATTTTTTGGCAAAGATTTGAAAGTTCAACATTTGTCAAGTCCTTACATCTAGCTTTCATTTGACATCACATAGTAAATCAGTGAGTTCAAATTGAAGAGCTAACTGCACATCTGCTGAAAAAGGGTCGACGTACAGAGATGATGATGATGGTGATGATGATGATGATGATATTATTATTATTATTATTATTATTATTATTATTATTATTATTATTATTATTATTATTAACACCTAACTTTCAATGTTTCATTAGTTACATGTAGTATAATGCCGTTTTATGTTATACAACCGTTTTCCTCGTAATACTCGTGAACAAATCATACATTTAATATTCTCATCATATTGACAGCAAAAAAATGCGTCCTCCCGTCCTATTTGAAACTTTCGTTTTTGTGGAGGTTCATGGTTTCGAGAGAGACATTGGACGATATGCCACTCGCAGGTCAAAGACAAATACAAATGGAACGGAGTTTGACTCCAGTGAGTGAGAGGGTGGCATTCTCGCCACGGCTGTAACTAAAACATCTAAATAAATCAGGAAAAAAGGGATGA
The DNA here is from genome assembly GCF_040183065.1 of Periplaneta americana. NCBI lineage: Eukaryota > Metazoa > Arthropoda > Insecta > Blattodea > Blattidae > Periplaneta > Periplaneta americana. The sequence goes on along the minus strand of NC_091119.1, from coordinate 67,488,927 downwards.
ATATTAAGGAAAAAGAAGAGAAAAATTTTGTAAAACTTAGAATACAGTACTAATTTATGAACGACGCAAGGGCGCCCGCAGGATCCAATGTCAATGGTAGCAAGATGGTTAGAAAATAAGAGGAAATGGATGGACGGGAAGAGAGAAAATTGAACATGGAAAATAGCCAGTTCTGAAATCTAAATTAGGCCTACCTTGTGCACCCACTCATAGTTTACAGCACTCTTTTTTTTTTTACCGAGGGTTTGAGAAAACGTGTATCGTGCACGTAGACAAAAAACGCGTAAAAATAAAAATCTCAGTGATATCAATTGGACGTCCTTGGAACGACGGACTGTCTAGTTTTAATAATAACGTGCTTTCTCTGGCACTGAAGCTAGCATGCAATACAGTCATCAACGCTTGTAGAACGATGAAATATAATAATCGGGTTTAACATCTCGTTGTTTCTATATTAGTACACAGGATTAGTATCTATCATTTACGTAAATTTGGAATGTGAAAGTTTGAGAACTATTAGACGGTTGGCAGCAAGCAAGATGAGAAAACTTACAGCATTCAACAATGTTTATTCGGCCAATAAACCTTTTCATTTGATTCTGAAATTGTTTGGGCAAGCGCCTTACTCATTTCACGAACACGGACGGGTAGGAAGAGAATGCGTTCAAGTTGAGTACTGTGGTGCGTGGTGGACAGTTTTTTGGATAATCCTGACGATAGTACAGTTTGTTTTCGTGTTTATGTTTCGACTAGACTTCGATGTGCCAACTAAATTAATTTTTATCGATTCAGTTGATACTACTGTTTTATACGTGACAGCAGTCACCAATCTCTTTATTAGTGTCACGAACAAGAGGCGTCATATTCCTCAAATCTTGGAACAAATTAATGAAGTTGATCAAGTGCTGTTCAAGCCAATAGAGAAGAATGAAATATTTTCAAAGAGAAGAAGATTCGTAACAATGTACATCATAGTTCATTTTGTTGTAATAGCCTTGCCGGTCGTCTCAGTTATAATTTCCAATAGGGAAGCTATAAATATCACCCACATATTTGCTCTGCAGGTGTGTTACTGTGAAAACATATTTATGATTAACTACTTTGTGAATTTAATATTGCAAATGAGACAGAGATATCAACGTCTGAATGACTTAATAGATATCTCACTCACTTTCAAGGAATTTGCGCTCCCGCGCAAAATTCACAAAAGAATTCGTGTCATAGACATCGAAAGAGAGTTCGATACATCTATATCGCGAATAAACTTCAATCCAGTGGCACGAATTAGAGAACTGAGGTGCATAAACAGTAAACTGTATGATATTGTACGTGCGTTAAATTCGCACTTCGGTTTGTTTTTATTTGTTTCGATGTGTTGGATATTCATGGAGATCATGAATCTGCTGATGTGTCTTCTATTCATTGTTAAAATTTCTGCACAGTCGCAATTTGACAACGCTGATTACGCAGAGATAGCTATGGGAGTGGTTAACACTTTTCATTTATTGTTTCTTATCTTTGAGATAACAATATCCTGCCAGATGGCGACAGATGCGTCCCACGAAACAGTTATGCATATACGGAAGATCTTGTGCTCGAACACAGAACGGCGTATTTTGTCAGAGTTGAAGTTATTTCTCTTAGAAAGCAAGAGTACTGTAGCTGAATTCAACGCCTGCAAATTGTTTACTTTAAACATGTCGTACCTATACAACTTATTGGGCGTGATTTGTTCTTATTTCATAGTTTTGGTTCAGACAAATTAACATTTTAGCAAATACCTTAGTATTATAATACCGGACAGCTGTTGGGTAGCAGCATTGACCTGAGTGCGAAATATCGCGGACTTGACATTTAGCGGAGCGGCGTGGAATTACGTCCACAAATCAGTGGCGGCTGCTCCCTACGTGCTAACGTGCTGTAGCACGCAATAAAATTGTCGTCGAAATAATATTGTTAAAAAAACGCACATAATACAAATTCTACTTATAATAGTTCACTATTTTCGATAATTTGGTGCTATAGACTCAATGGAATCCATCCTTACTCTACGTGCTAATTCCCAATTTAGTCCGGCTAGTAGTGTCTGCTCATGCGCAGAACAGCACTTCACCTCGCCCCTCCTTGATATTTTGTCCTGCTTTTTCACACAACACCGTGCTCACTATTGTGCAGCGCGGTACTCTCTTCTTCACTTTGTTTTGGTGAAACTTTCTCTCTTCCCTTCTATATTCTTTGGTTCGTAGCAGTCGACGGAACAGTGCTGCCTACTCGGCAGTGCCTAGACACCGCTAAAGATATAACTTTGAAATAAACAAAATACTTTTACATATGTAGCTTATTTTTGCTTTTTGTGCTTTTCGTACCTATAATAATATTGAAATACATTTTTGAACGTTTGTGTAAACAGGTTTACTTTTATATAATCTCAGCAGATAGTTTTGAGTTTATTATCTACGTGTTACGGGGTCTATGTTGGCATACCTTTTCGCGGGAGTCCGTTAAAATAGGGATTATTTTCCACTTTCAAAACAGTGGGTGCAGGTTTATGGGATTAATTATCTTTTATACTGTGATCATTTTAAATGTATATTCTGCTGTGTATCTGTCTATATTTTGTGCCTAGTGTAATTCAAATATATAATGTAAGTTTAATGTGTATGTTAATCCAGAGACAGGTTTTACTGTAATATTGGGATTATAAACAGTTTCAAAAATATACTGTAGTTATATCATGATGAACTCCATCGATTCATTACTCAAAACTGCTTTATCCAAGCAGCCAAAGAAGATTAAATTAGAATTAAAAATCTAGGGCGACCAACACCAATATTGTGCAGAAAGTAAAGGATGGTAAAAACTATGTGTACACTAGGAAATGTAACAGAAGAGTTTATGACAACAGTGACTGGATATGTGGATGCGAAATACGAAATGCTCTGTTCTGCTTCCCTTGCCTCCTATTTAGTAGCGGTGATTCATGTCTACGACAGGTGTCAAAGATCTTGGTCTCTGAATGAATATGTAAAGAAACATTCACACAGCAAGAAACATAAACTCGTTTGATCTTTGTACGATTGGCACCGCAAATATTGCAGCGCAGCTAATAGAGCTTATCAAGAATCAGCACAGAAACATAATTAGAAAGTCGAAAAAATCGATATATTTAATCGAAAATAATTGATTGTATTAAATTTTGTGGGAAATTTGAACTAGCGCTACGTGGCCACGATGAGACGGAAACGTCAGATAATCTCGGTGTGTTCATAGGTCTTACTAATCTGATAAGCAGTGTGGACAGTGTAGTGAGAGAATACATTGAAAATAGCAAAGTGTTTAAAGGCAATTCTAAGTCGATTCAAAATGTCGACGGATGGATTTCACCTTAAAAAATTAGGAGAGTCTAAAAATATTTTTAGCACGCTATTATTTTCAGGTGCCTTCATGGCATGTTACGGGGATACCTTTACCTTTTACCTTTTTTATTACTTTCAGGTACGAGCCGCCACTGCCACAAATACAAATATTAACATAGCGGAAATCGGACTATTGTTTAAAACTTGAGGTACTAGTGTGGAATAATATACGAGACACTTAAGAAATGTTGAATAGTGCCGTATTTAATTTAACATTATTTTATATCAAAGCTGTATATTATGAGAAATATTGCATGCTTCATATTATTTTCCGTAATTAATTGTTGCGAATTTTTTCTTTGCTTTAGTGACACAAAATTAATTCTGACATTAAGAATGAATTTACAATAACGCGTTATATACCCATTGCTGACAACTGCAAAGATAAAAATTGTAGTAATCTGATGCTTGTAATAATTTAGTAAAGGCATGTGGACAACAATAAAACTTAATTTACTAAAACCTTAAAATTTCCAATATATTTTAGCTTCTATTCATTTATTAGGCCTAAATAAAAAAAGGTAATTTTTATTTTTCTATCAACACAGAGAAAAGACATTAGGCCTACTAAAGAATTTTGTTCACTCACGTTTTATGAACTGTCAGAAATCGAAAGTAAGATTTGGAGCAATTTGTAATGCTGTAATTGTAGCAATTATAAACAGCACATATACACCCTGACATTTTAACACAGCACTAATTAGTGAAACTATTAACTAGCCCAGCAACAATATACATTGCAGTTGATTACAGCTTGTTTCACGAGTATCTCCACACCGGCCGCCTAAGTAGCACCACCAGCGTCGTTCGCGCGCAGAACTGCTAGCTACTGAATCATGTACTATGTTACATACATCTTGTAAAAGGCATGGGTCCATTTTGCGACCTGGTACTTAAATAAATATACATTTCTGGGAGAAAAACAAAACAAAACAAAAAAAAAACCTGCTAGCTGTCCGGTATTATTATAGTAAGGTATTTGATTTTAGTAAGCAAATCACTGCCTGCTGGATCACATCCTGGCTGCTTACACTGCCTGCCCAATCAACGGTTATGCGCGAGTAGCCGCTAGGTGCAGGTAGTGACTTTGCATATACTGATATCATTGACTCTGAAAGTTTACCTACATATACAGCTTACCAGTCTCCGTTTCTGATTGAGAAGATGGTCACACTTCATTTACGTAGACCTACTCATGTTATATTAAGCAATATTCTTGTTAAGGCAAGGGTTCGTGTGACCTGGCACTTGTAATGACACGTGTCTTTATTGACACCACCAAATAAATAAAAAAAAAATGTTAATAGCGGTAGGCACTGCCTGCCACCTAGCGGCAAAATAACTTTGATTGAGCAGGCAGTTTACGCAGCTATAGGATGCGATCCAGCAGGCTATGAAGTAAACACAGCCAAAAATCTGAAATACAAGGTGCGTCCTGAAATAGAATCGATTTGTGCTGCAGTGTTCTACAAAGTTGCTCGTTTTGCAGTGTTCGTTTACAACAGACGAAAAAGTCGACAATCCCGTCGACTGTGAAATGCGGTTGTTAAAACTGATAAGACTTGTGAACTAAATAAATTTTACAGGTAGAGTTAATATAATACAGTAAAAAAAGTCGGGCTAATTTGATATAGACTTTAAAAGGTATCAAAGGCTCAGTTTGAAAAATTTTAAAACCTGCGGTTATGGAAATACATTTTGTGCTCTGTAAGTAACAATATTGAACAAAATTAAAAAGAATCATTATCAGCCTCATAAAATGCATTAAAAGAGAAGGCAATTTTGTTTCTTGAAAAAACTTTTATGTGATACTCGCTTACTTTTCTTATTTCTCTTGAATGAATAAAGATAGAATAATTTTTAAATTTTTGTTCTGCTCAGAAGAGTGTCAGCTTCATTTGTCTCTAAAGAAAAGCTGTGAATTTTGATGATTCTAGCAGTAATTAGTGTATGAACGAGAAAGGCTATTATGATACGCCACAAGGACTATTATGATATACTTTTTAGGGCTAATATGATACGCTAGAAGGGCTGTTATGGTAATATGACCAAAGTATTTTTTTTATCTCTGGAGGGGTATTTCATAAATTCTAAGCTCTTGAGAAATGTTTGAATTGACATTTGAAACCTACAATACAGCAGAAGTTAAAAATTACACATGTAGACTTAGTTTTACTTATTTACCTAACAATTTTAGCTTAATAGTATTCTCCTTACTGCTTAAATTTAACTTAACTTTGGAAAATATATTCTTCATTAATTAAACACGTATTTTAATTTCTTTTAGCAATACAAACTGTATCATAATTTTCTCAATCTATTTCTTACACACAAAAAACTATTTGGACATATAGCAATTTCATAATATTGGCAATAAAGTTTTAAAGTTTCAGTAAATTGTATAAATTTAGCGGAAAAAAGAAATCGTTAGAAAAGTTGCTAAATCTCAGTCAATTTTAATGTGATTTCAACCAACATTTTACAGGTGATACATTAAGCATCTGTGTGTATCATAATAGCCTTACTCCATTGCTCTGGCCAGATTTATAGCACTATACAGTAGATCAGCGATGCGATTCGTACTAGTAATTCTGAGCGCGCGCTTTCTTAAGCTCTCTCTATAAGCGCGGAGCTTTTCTGCCTGAAGCACAAGGGTATACAGCACATACAACGTTGCAGACCATGAGAGATCGCAAGCGAGATTACAATACAGGTATTAATGATAAGTAGAAGGTTTAGTTTTTATATAATTAACATGGCGGTGAAGTAATTTATGTGTGCTGGTGTAATAATTAATGTTATAAGGGATCAAACCAGAAATAACTAAAACTAAATCAATCACTGAAAACAACTCTAAAACGAATTAACAAAAAAAACTACCGCAGTACCGTCAACGCGGGCTACTTGGACCCTTAAGGTGTTACTTGAACCCAGAAGAAAAAAAAATGTTTTCGTCGATGTAAAATAACAGTTTGGTGTCGAAAGTTGTGGTTTTTTCTCTGCAAACTTTCATCTGTATAAATATTTTCACCTAAGTTACTCCAATGGTAAGTAAACATTTTTTTTTTCTTCTGGGTTCAAGTAACACCTTAAGGGTCCAAGTAGCCCGCGTTGACGGTAACTAAAGTCAGTGTTTAATAAGTAAAAAATATATACTATACTATTTGTAAAAAGAATGTCAAACGTCAGTACGGAACACAACACAGATATAGACATAATTCCGGAGAAGAGAGAAATTGGTTTCAGACAAGAAATAATGCTGAAAAATTAAGAAAATCCACGTTTTTTTATTTTATAATCGTAATTATAGTTGAGATTGTTTTAAATGATCTAGCCATATAATCATATATGACCAAATATGCATGAGTTTAATTTGTTTTTGTTTTTTGTTTTTAATGTTGTTTTCTCGATTTCAAAATTTTAAGCAGTTTGCCGAATAAAAAGCTCCTTGCACAACAATTATTGTCATATTAGTCTGAAACTTCTCACAGACGTCAATTAAATATTGATAAATAAAATTTAATGAGGATTTGTATGAAATATTAATATTAAGTATTCTTCGGGGAATATTCATATTGCACTTAGATTAAATATGCTGTAATGGTAAATTCATACAGTTTAAAAATTTATTGTGTCTCTCTATTTAGACTGAACTCAAAAATCTAATTAATTTTTATTCCCATAACTATTTTAAAGATTTTTGAACAAATATGAATTAAACATATTTGAAACTTTGACGCAAGGAGCCTCTTTAGTGATGTCAATATAAAATATATTTAAAAAAATATATATAATTTCAAAACCATTAGACTTAATCGCACCAAGTTGTGTACAGATTATAGTACTGTAGATCTGTTTATATAGTTTAATTTTCACAAATTTTGGCTGAAAATTGTGGAAGTTTTAAAAATCGTACGTATCTCTACTTCAATCAATATTGTCATTATTTTTAAACAAATGCTCAAAAGTAATAGAGGTCACACACGTCGAGCAGGTAGACTCTATTAGTTTCTCCTAACCAATGAAGTGAAGTATTTACATAATAAATAATTGCTTTTAACAAGAAAATGATTTACAAACAACTTTTCCTATTTCTCTTTTTGCTCTTAAAACCCCTTTCCTTTGCGATTTGTTTATATATGTACATGTATATTAAATAATGGAATAATTAGCACTATTACATAGCCAGAAAATTAGTAACGCAAGTTTTGTAATAATTGATGCCTTTATTCGATGTATATGCATGTACATCCCTGATGTCTACGTTAGGACGCATGTAGTGCATGCGCTATGCGCTCGTGATCAAGGTCGAGCTCTTCTACCGTGATTGGGAGCTAATATCGTCTCATCCCTGCAGTAGATGTATTATAAAAGCCCAGGCAGAAGACTATTATGATACACTGATTTTGTTTTAATTGTATCCATTATTACAAAAAGAAAATTAACTCCAGATCCTTCATATAAGTTTGAAAAAGCACGAGACTTATTTTTTTCAAATATGTATATGCTTTGATAGAAAATTACAGCAACGAGTGCTGTTTACGAGAGTGCGGCCAAGTGTACTCAAGCGGACGACGACGTTTTTTAAAATGTATTGTAAACTCTCCACATACTGTAAATTAGGATGCAAAATTGAACTGCAAATAATTAAGTCGGTGGAAGTGGTGTAATTTGTAATAATTGTTGTGATAAGTGCGTAAGAATAATGTAATTTTCTAGTTAAAAATTGAAAAAGATGTTTGTACGAAGCAACTAAGGAGTTCACAGCACATTTTTAGCTTCATAACACTTGCCAGTTAAGGAAATGATACTTCTGAGTGGTTCATTCTATATTTGTATTATTCTTTTACCTTCAGACTAATGAAAATACGTATTTTACAAACAATTTTAAATTAGTGTAACTCTGAAAATATTGAGAATAGGAACTATGTTTTTATGACATTTTTTACTCAAAATGTCTTCAGAAATAAGCTCCATAAAGGACGGTAAATCCTTGTGAATCACCTTGTATTTCAACATATTTCTCACTAATTCAATCAATCATCCATTAATCCATTCATCGATCCATTCATAGACTCATTAATTCATTCATTTATTCATCGATTCATTGCTTCATTCATCTATGGATTCATTGATTGATTAATTGATTCACTGATTGGTTCATTAATTCATTAGTTGATTCATTCATGGTTGACTAATTCATCCAGGTATTGCATTTGGGTCTCGTCAAGAGCAACAACTTTTTTAATGAGTTTATTTTCTTAAAAAAGGATTTATTAATGGAATAATAATGCAGCTGCGTAGAGTAATTAAAAGGCATTATACAGGATGATTCACGAGGATTTACCGTCACTTGCGGAGCTGATTTCCGAAGATATACATTAATTTTAAATTGTTAGTAAAATACCTTTTATTCTTTAGTTTTAAGGGTAAAACAATATTAGAAATAGAGACTGAACTATTCACAGTATCATTTCTTTAATTGGCTAGTGTTCCAAAGCTAAAAAGTGTTGTTAGTTCCTTTGTACACATTTTGTTTTTCAATTATTACCTAAAAATTACATTATTCTTACGCACATATCACAAAAATTGTTACAAATCATACGACTTTAGGAACTTGACTCTTTACAGTTTAATTATGCATCCTAATATAGTCTTGAAGAATTTATAAGAGTGACGTGATTTGTAAGAATTGTTATGATAAGTGGTAAGAAAACTGCAATTTTATAGTTAAAAAAAAAAATTATATACGAAGCAAATATGGATTCACAACACATTTTTAGCTTCAGAATGCTAGGTAATTAAAGAAATGATACTCCTGAATAGTTTATTCTTTTTCTGTAATATTGTTTTATCCTTAAAACCAGACGTCTCAAAAGCCTACTCGCGAGTAAGCCCCTGAACGGAACCGAAGCCAGTACGTAATGAGCGCGCTCTGCATCACCCATCCCCGCCTGTACTGTATTCAATGTTTATGAGCAGTGGCGAACTGCCATTATCATTGTGTTGGTCGGAGTGTTCCTCGTTTCATAATGTCTGCTAATCATAGACGTAGTACATTGAAGGATGAATAGGAAGAGAAATTTTTTTGTGTTAGTGGGGAGAATGTGAAATGCTTAATTTGTTCGAAAATTCTTAAGTGTGTGTTAAAATTCAACATGCGACGACAATACTCGACTCTTCACAAAGAATATCATACAAATACAGGCATGTTGGACATGTGAAAATAATTTATTTTGGGGCTATCTGTATAACTGTTGGTTATACATAAGAATCAGTATATTACAATACGTTTACACTCATTTCCGCATGACAAACATATATTTTTCGTTTAATTTTAGGTGAAATGCGTAGGCCTACAAATATTATGATAAATATAGAACAAGAAAATACAAACACAAATCACACACATGTCCTCAGTCTTACACAAAAAAAGCTTCTTGCTAACTATGTTCTAGCTTGGAATATTGAAAAATCAATGAAACCCTTTACAGAAGCATCATTTGTAAAATCGTTACTAAAATACTGTGTCCAGAACAAAGTCAAAGTTTAAGAAAATTAAATTGTTTCCAATTACAGTTCAGAGAAGGAATTTCAAGAACGTAAATGTAATTGAATCTGAAGTCGAAACCACAATTAACCAGTTTGTAGCTTACTCACTTGCATTGGACGAAAGCACAGATAGAAATGACAAAGCTCACGTAGTAGTTAATGAACATTTTACTATGTCTGAATGTCTTCTAGATGTAATTATAAAATACAAATGGAGAAGGTCTTTTCCAGGCACTGAAAGGCACCATAGACCAGAAGAGGTTGAATTTGCAATGGCTTGTGTCAATAGCAACAGACGGGGCTCCAGCTTCATAGTATGTCAAAATAATATACAAACGTATGGTATTTCTTATTCTTTTGATGATTATTTGTAAACATAAGCACACCGTTGCCGCGATCCCTCACTGATCGCTCCCATCTGTTGAGGTACTAGTCTCTCTCCTTCTCTAATCTTACAGCACACTGTGTTCGGCGGGCAGCATCGAGAGCACGAAAGACGATACGCTTTTTGGAGACCTCTGCTTAAAACTAAAGAAAAATGGTATTTTACAAACAATTTGAAATTAGTGTAACTCTGAAAATATTGAGATTAGCAAACATCTTTATATGACATTTTTTGCTCAGCATGTCTTCGGAAATAAGATCAGTAAGGGATGGTAAAACCTCGTTAATCACTCTGTATTACCCTGGGCAAACGAAAAGTGTTAAAGTGTTTGAAATATCAGCAAAGTAGGCTAAATGATGTTCATATAATATTTAGTTTTATTGTTGTACTATATTCTTCCATTTTAGTTGTTCTTTGGGTGGTATCTACTAATTTCCAGTAAAATAATCGTTGTTTTCAATTTTACAGAGATTTACATTCTTAGAATGGAGTTAAGTGTGCGATCAGTTCGGAAGTGGAGGTTGCATGCAGAAGTCTCGCCCAAAAGTGGGTCACGCCTTCAAAAAGTTTGAGAACCACTGACTTATAGTATTTACGGAACCGCTATAATAGTGAAATAAATGTTATGCCATCCTAGCATTATAAACAGACTACATCCAATATTGTGCGTAATCGGCTTATTATGGCATGCGTGCCAATAATAGCACGATATGACGTAATACCGGAACGCTTGGGTGGGGACGCTTGCAACTCGTCTGGCTATCTTGCTTACCGCTTCTATGCGCCACGTAACAAGAAATAAAATGCAAGACAGAAAGAAGGTAACGTATCATTTATTTCCAATCTTTAACAATTTTGAATCACTTTTGTAATATCACATAAAACAGTTCTGTGGTTCAGAGAAACTATATTAACAAAATAAAGGAACATTTGCAACATAAAATTTGATACCTAAGGTATAACTAGAGTTTGTAATACCTGCAAGGTCATCCATTTCTCTTTATTCAATGCCAATGTCAGGCGCAACTAATCGATACGAACATATGAAGACTTTGTCAGCTATGGATACCAAATTATTTCGTAATTTATTTCCTAGAATTTATAATGCTAAGATGCCATAAAGTGTTGTATCCAGCTCGTGGATAATCTTATTATGACACTCACTATCGTTCGTGCGACAAACATTCACTCATGCCATAATCATCAATATTATCCACTTCTTGCATAAATAACTATTAACGATCATTTAACTGCGGTTTACTTCCTCTAGTGACTATCTGGTGGCTCTGTATACCTACAGGAAATAGATGTACCGCTTGATTGACGGCATCGACGGCGATGTCCTATAATTGGTCGCTCCCAGCTGAGGCTTGGCTTTGAAGCACCTCCTATTATATTGTGGAAGAATTTCAAAGCAATGAACATGAATTTGTGTATAAAATATATTATGCAATTCGATTAAAGATACTAGTGCTCCATTGTGAGACAGTGATAGTGCTTGTGGCTGCCGGACCCAAGGCACATGGGTTCGACATATTCCAATAAAGATTACTTTTATCAAAACTAAGCTTACAACTACAAATTTCTTTGGAGTCACTTAATTTCAGCATGATCGAAAATGACTGAACTGTAAGTTATATATGCATCCATATGGTTCCTTTACGTATCGTGAATCTATAATGCTGGCTAACTGGCTTTACTTTCTTTCCGAAGAAAGTCACACGAAGAAATTTTGTCGGGTTTGAATCAGGGAGTCTCAGTTTTTGTGGAAAGCAAGGCAATCCCTTGGCCATTTAGGAATAATTCAGGTCCCATATCTAAAAATTAATGTATGAGAACTCATATTTATTTTAGATACTTGTAACTTACTGGAGCTCTACACTGAAAAGAAAGCAGTATTTTTCTTTGAGATTCAACGCCACTTATGCCCAATAGTAAACTATAATCTGTGTTTTAATATTGTAACGACGTGACTTTTATATAAATAACTGAAGGACTCGGTGCAATCATAATAATACTACATAGAAGCATGCTGTGGTATGAGACGCCATCCCTATATTGGATACGGCTACTAGTTCAGGTGGTAAAGGTGATGCGGATTTTGTAATTTTATTTTAAGTTTCTCAATCACATGATTAATCATTTGTTACAAATTAATACTTGCTAATATATCTTACTAAAAAAAATATATGAACGTTTTCGCCTATACACAGTAAAGCCACAACGAGAACATATCATTATATCCTTCAATACACACATACACATAATATAATCACGTCAAACGTTTTCATCTTTTCAAATGAGTCAATCTTCACATAAGTTCATCGCATGTACACACTGATTACGAATCCAAAACGATCAACATCAAAATTGGCAAACTTCAAAACGTTTCAATATAATGAATACTGATTCATCCCACACGTACATAATACAAGTCAAGAATAATCTGATGAACAATCATACATAGAAGATTCCAACAAAGCAAATTGTATTACATACAAAACATACATTATTACAACATTGTAAATATTAATTACAACATCAGTAATACTTGGATAAAATTCAAAATTGTACCACATACACATAAGTAAAACATTTTACATTTTTATCAATTTTTATATTAATAGTCCTATTCAACAAACACAAAATGTGTAACATGACTTCTATGTATATTCATATTTTTACATATTACATTTTCGGCAAGTTACCAAACAATACACAAATCAGTCAAATTAAACATATCTCTTACAACTCTTACTACCTATAACTCATGATTTTAATTATTTTAATTTATTGTTATGTTTTTCACAGTGAATACTATATTGAACTTACGTTTTACATATCGTTATAACACTTGAATATCCGATGATGCCGTGTAGGTGAAAATGTTAACATATTTTCTTTAGTAAGATGTGTTAGCAAGTATTAATTCGCAATAAATAATAAATCATATGATTGAGAAACTTAAAATAAAATTATAATCTTCAACTGATTTATCTGGAAAATCAAAATAAATTGTAAGATGATATGGATTTGATCAAGTTGCGCAGTGGAAGCGTACAAATACGAGGCGCATCCAGAAAGTAAGTTTCCCTATTTAAAAAAAAAAGAACACACTTTCAGGAAAACATTTATTGGCAACAGGTACAGCAATGTTTCAGCTATTTTTCAACATAGCCACCATCAGAATTGAGACACTTGTCGTATCGTGGGATTAAATTTTGTATCCCTCTGTCGTAGAACTCTGACCCCTGTGAATGGAACCAACGTGTGACAGACGTCTTCAGCTCTTCGTCGTTGCCAAAACGCTCACCGGAGGACAGGAATTTCTTGAAGTGCAAGAAAACGTGAAAATCACTGGGATCAAGATCAGGACTGTAGGGTGGATGATCAAACAACTCCCAGCCAAATTCCGTCAAAACAGCTGCTGTGCGCCGAACCGTATGTGGACGAGCATTGTCATGGAGGAGCACAACACCTGCAGTAAGCATTCCACGCCTCTTGTTTTGAATGGCACGTCGCAATTTTCGCAGTGTTTCACAGTAACGGTCAGCGTTCACTGTTTCACCTCTTGGAAGTAAGTCAATGAGCAGAATGCCCTTCCTGTCCCAGAACACCGTGCACATTACTTTCCGAACTGACAGCGTCTGTTTGAATTTCGTCCTGACCGGAGATCCACTATGCCGCCAATGCATTGACTGCTGCTTGGTTTCCGGGGTGAAGTGCGAAATCCAAGTCTCATCGCCCGTGACGATCCTGTCGAGGAACTCGTCGCCGTCATCGTGATACCGTTGCAGAAATGTCAGTGCTGCTCCTAAACGTTGCATTTTGTGTTCGGGTATCAGGTTTTTCGGCACCCACCTGGCACACACTTTTTTGAACAGCAGGTTCTTAGTGACAATCTCATGCAACAAGGATCGCGATATCTGCGGAAAATGGCTGCTCAGCTCCGTAATCGTGAAGCGACGGTTCTCCATGATGCACTGCCGCACCAGCTCAACACGATCATCAATGATGAGGGATGGTCGCCCACTGCGCTCTTCAACATGGACACTGTGACGACCTTCGGAAAACTGCCTACACCAGCGACGCACCATCTGCTTACTCATGATGTTCGGCCCATAGACCTGACAGAGCTGCCGATGAATTTCAATTGGCGCAATGCTTTGTGCATTAAAGAACTTTATCACCGATCGAACCTCGCAGGCGGCGGGAGAAGGAATAAGAGCTTCCATTTCGGGCTAATGCTGCCACGCTACTGGCACCAGGCGGGACCGGTCCGGCTGGCATATGATTGATGCGTCATAGATCTGTTACGCATGCGCAATTGACACGAATAATTACGTTTACTTTCAAGGGGAAAAAAATCGGGAAACTTACTTTCTGGATACGCCTCGTACATAATGCTGGATATTAATAATACAGTGCGTTTGTAGCTCGACCGGACCGTTCCGCGGCGCCCTTGGACTGGGTGAAGATTGGCGCGCCTGCCGCCAGAGTTACACGTAAACGACCGGCAAGTCATGGGTACGGAACACTAACTACTCTACTAACATTAGGCTTATCTGCATCACAACAGATGCTGAAAGTGATGACCTTCAACCCGAACACATTCCCTATATCTCCGAAAACAATTCCGGTTCATTCGCAAAAATTCATGTCGACTGATTGCCTGTATTTCTCTGTCGTGATGTTGTCCTTCAATTATAACGTGTGCGGATTTGATGCATACATTTTATTCTTTAACGTTCCCCATAAATAAAAATCGTATGGATATAGATCAGGGGAACGAGGTGGCCACAATCCTCGACTAATTATTCTGTCACCAAATACACTTCGCAATTCATGCATAAAATTCGCAACGGTGTGCGCTGTAGCTGAATCCTGCTGAAACCAGCCACTCAATCGTTCATTTCTTGTTAGCTGCGGAAAAAGTTATTCAAAATTGAAGTTACATAAACGTGTGAATCAACTGTTGTGTCGAAAAATATGGGACCGATAATTCTACTCGCACTCACTGCACACCAAACCTCAAACTTTGCAGCGTGCTGAGGAACTTCATGAATAATATGGGGATTTTCGGTAGCCCAGTATCTATTGTTCTGAGTAGAAACGTCACCGTGAAGATGAAACCACGCTTCATCAGTGAAGAACGTTAAAAGTGGGTCCACGTCGCCATTATCAACGGACTGCACAAACCAATTGCAATAATTAACCCTACTTACAGGATCTTGTGGTTGTAAAGCATGAACTACAGTTACCCTGTACGGCTTAAGTTTCAGAATTTTCGTTGCCACATAAGCTGACATCTTGGAAATGTTAACCTCATGTGCTAAATGTTGCAGTGATTTGCGGGGTGAGTGCTCTAACCGGGCTCCTATTTCATGAAGCTTCTCTTCTGTCAGTACACGGCGTTGTTGAACACGTTTCTTTTTCAAAAAAGATCCTGTACGTCTGACTTTATTGACAAAGTCATGAATAGTTGACTTGCTAGGAATTCGAACACCTGCAAACCGATATCCAAATTCTCTTCGACACCTTCTCGCAGAAGAGTATTTCACATACGCATCATAGAGAAAAATACGTTGTTCTAAAGTGTACTCAACCATTATTAATAGACACTTTATCATCACGAGACAACACAATTTTACTGACAACACGCGCACAGACGTCTTTCCCTCACGACAGATCCAACTCGACTGACTGGCGCGTCAGCGGTAGCTACAGCGCTACTCTGGCGGCAGACGCGCCAATCTTCACCCAGTTCAAGGCCGCCGCGGAACGGTCCGGCCGAGCTACGAACACACTGTATAATATATAATTCATTATATATGTAAAATAATAGAAGTATATACAATGAGATTAACAGACATGAAAGAAGAAAGAGTTAATAATGGAAGATATGTAGCAATATTAAACTGAATGAAATAATAAAAAAAATAGACTTAATGGCTGATAAGTAATCGGTATAATATACTCTAATACTTTACTTAAGGCTCAGAGTTGTATTCAATCTTAACTCTGCTACTAGGGGGGAGAGCATGTTGATAATGTTACAGGCAGAGCATGGAGGGCACTTCACTTTATTATGAGAATCTTGAGAAAGGCTAGCCCCAAATCGAGGGAAATAGCATATCTAACATTAGTGCGACCGTTAATGGAATACGGAACTACGTGTTGGGATCCCTATATAATATATCAGATAAATTCCTTAGAAAGAATCCAGTATAGGGCAGCTAAATTTGTTAAAGGTAAAAGAGAAGATGGGAACGATACGATAAAAGAACTTAAATGGGAAACTTTGGAAAACAGACGTAGGAAAACTAGAATAACATCATTGTATAGAGCACATCTAGGTCAGAAAGCATGGGTAGACATAACGGCTCGGTTAGAAAAGCCAACGTACTATGGTAGGAACGATCATGATTTTAAAATCAAATGTAGGAAACAGAAAACGGATGTAGGTAAATTCTCATTTTTAAATAGAACTATAAATGATTGGAATGACCTACCTGCAGCGGTCTTTGAGGGCTGTCCTTCCTTAAGGAGATTCAAGAATAATTTAAAGAGTTGTGTATAAAGTGAAAATTAAAATTAAGGTGACATTCAACATTTAATTTTTTAAGGTGACATGTATTTATCTAGCCTGACGAGTTTACTTCCTTGGTTTGAATTGTAAATTATTTAAAAATAGCGTGTAAGAGGGCCTTAGACTAGAAATGTTTAGTTTAAATGTAGTTCTGTTTATAAGTATGCATAAGAATGCAATTATTTGACTTATTTGAACTGTTGTATCAGTGAAGCGAGGTGAGTCAGTGAAGTTATGGTTTTACAGTGCAGTGAACAGTTCCGATCAGTGATAATTTATAGCGTCAATGAAATGTGTTCTATAGTGTCAGTGAAATGTGTTACAGAGTGTCAGTGAAATGTGCTAAAGTGTCAGTGAAATGCGTCATAGTGCCACTACAGGGAATGAGATGAGAGTAAAGTGAAAGACTATTGAAACTTATGTAGGACCTATACATAATTATGTAGGTTGTGTTGTAAAATTAGGTATTTTATTTTATGTTTTATTATTATTCTGTTAAATTGTATTGTGTACTCTTATTGTATTGTGTATAAAATTGTATATGTGTTGTAAATTGTATTATGTATTGTAAATTTTATTGTGTATTGCTGATCATTTTAACTGTGTATTGTTAATATTGTATATACCACTGCCACCGGGTGCTTGCCCACTTGCAGTGTAAATAAATACATACATACTAATAAATTATTAATACACATCTGTACAATATTAAATTATTACAAACATCCCGTAGACCAGACCATTCCAACACAGCGTTTGAGGACTAGGGCGCCCTGACTCTGCCTTGTGTCTGCCTGGGCGGACTCCCACTCCTCTCTGTCGCTGCGGCTGTGCTGGTGTACGAATGAATGCGATCATCAACTCTTCTTACCTGTTCGGTGATATTCTGCAGGTGTACTATCGTTTGTGCTAATGTGCTTAACTGATTTGAATAAGAAACAAGAGAACTGCGTCGACAGTCGGCTCAGGGTTTAACCCCTCTTGGGAGAGCTTGTATCTTGTCTAATCTGACGACAAATTGTTCGATGTTTAATATGCCATATCAATGTACGACAAAAACGTGCATTAAGCGTCATCTTTGAAGTTAAAGATTCTGATATCCACGCTCATATTATCGGCGAAGAGAGGAAGGCATGAATAACGAAACTGAAGGTCGAAATGCAGTCTTCTTACGACCATGGTTGTAGTCCCAAACTTTGCAGTGCCGGAGCTCTTTATGTTTTTTAACCTTTGGGGAAGGGTGAAGATTTGGATGCAAAAGAAGAAGAAGAAGAAGAAGAAGACAAAGAAAGAAATGCCATAAAGTAAGACTGTAAGGAGAATGCAAGGCAACACCAATCAATACCTACCCCATTTAGCTTCTGAAGCTCAAATAAACCGAAATGGTCACTGTAAGGGTGATCACTCTGCGCAATGTAATAAGCTGATATGAATTTCGTTTTTGTTGCTTCACGGTGAGCTGCACTCGTTTATTTGTCAACATTTTCAATTGATTGCTTTTCAAACGTATCAATAATTTTTATGCTATATTATGAGCATTGAATTTCTTGTGTTCAATGATTTTTTCGTAGTGACTTAAGCTGATCTGATCGATCCGAAGTAATTTACTGAATATGAGCGCCATTCATTAGGTACAGAAATACACTCTTTTTTAATGCACCTGATGTAGTTAGCCTACTTCATGACCCACTTTACAGCCTAGCTTACATTGGTTACAATCCATCCGCGGATAAGCTTTTTTTCTTGATCACATATGTATTTTCTTCATTCCATACATTCGGCCACTCACTTTGCAGGCCGACTTTTTGGTTTTCACTATTTTGAACTTCATGACGTTGAATATTCTTCGCAGTCATACTGGAACCACAGTCTACTATATACAGTCACGAAGCTTGAGTATTGAGGGTGCTAGAAACAATAGACTGTGACGGTACTATTGCCTTTAATGAGGCGACATTAGCGATCCTAGTGGTGAGCAACTATCTAATGTTTGCATATTTACTACGTATTGAGCTTCGCGAATGTATATACTACACTGTGCTGGAACTATATCTTCTATAACAGTATCTCTGGTTGAATTACTAGGTTCATCAAATAGAAGCGATAGGCTTAACATATCAACAATATCAGGAGAGGAAGCTTTTGTAACTCCACTAGTAACAGCAATGCCACGAGAAAAGAATGAAGTTAATGTTTTTGTGTATGTTTATTTTGTTCCACATTTACTGAAGGGCAATAGATAAAAACAGAAGTTTCAAGCACTCTTTTAGTCATGTTATAGGCAGTAAATTAACTGTTTAAAATTCACTTCGTAAAATAACTGGGAAACAAACACAACACATTCCGGTAAGTAACACCATAGACAATCTCCTGTATCGTACAAAGACGCGAAAACTAACGAAATACGATACGAAACGAAAGTGAATTAGGATTGTGATCATTTCGCGCAGACGCACTAAAGTTTAGTCTGGTGGTTGTCCTATCACTGATTCTTCCCTCATTTCTCATCACACACTCCGTCTATGCTCCTAGTGGTTTCGCGACCCGCTACTTCCGACCTTGTTCCGATTTTCTAAAGGAAGCACAGAAAATATAATCACTAAATATTCTAACATTAACTAGATATCGTTAGCTGGGAAAGTATTGTGATGTCAAAACAGATTTTAAAATTCCAAATCAGTGCCGGAGCTCCGCTCCACCTTCGAACACAGTGCCAGACCATTGCTTCGCTCCACTCCACCTCCACTACATCTCTGCTTACGACTAGATAAATATCATTTCAACTACTTAAGTAGGCTACTCTGAGGGCAATATAATTCAATTAATTGTTAGGTTATAGTAAGTTTATTTTGAACAGCTGTCAACAATGAATGGGAATTATTATAAAAACGTTTGTTAAACTGTTAAAGGATTTTCTGTCCGTTTAAATATGTATTTTTTGTATAGTGACCATGTCATTAAAAATTCATTTTACCTTTCTTTCGTAACACACTAAGTGAGCGAAGTTCCGAAAGAGCTGTCCATGCAAACTATATTGTTGCCATAAATATCGCCAAAAGTAGCCGGCCTTTTACGGAAGAAATGTTTGTAAAGGAGTGCATGATTTCAACTTCAGGGATATTGTGTCCTGCCCTGGTGACGTTATTATGAGTCAATTAGTCTCTCTCCACAAACAATCTGTCGCCACGTGTAGGAACTTTGTGAACATTTTTATGACGCTCTTTTCTGTAAATTTTGAGCAGACTCCAGTAAAATTCCAAAGAGAATTGATAAGGCTTCAGTGTCGCACAATTTTGAAAGATAGATATTACAATATTCCAGGCGGCCTCGTTGCGTTTTGTAAGAAATTGGTACAAAAAGAGTTTCCGCTTATTCACGCATTCACATGCAAGTTAATTATTATGTTTGGCTCTACATACCTTTGCGAACACATATTCTCAGTCATGAACCTGAATAAGATTAGAACTAGGTTATGTTTGTTCGATGTTGCTTTGGAAGCAGTGTTACGCATTTATCCTGCTTAAACAATTTTCCCTGATACAGCTGAAAGGGAAAAAAAAAATCAAAGAAATGTTATTGTCTTCCTAACTAAACAAAAAAAAAAAAGGACACAATTTTATTTTGTTGTATTATTTTGTAATGGCCAATTGTAATTCTTGAATTCTTCCTATGTATCATAAAATGTGCCAACCATATTATGTACTTCACTGGCTCACTCTACTCCTTGCATGCGTGCAACCCTCTCAGCGATCGGTATTTCGTCTCTTTCCCACTCACTTGCTGTATCTCTCTGGGCTCGGCACAGCTCCTCTGAACCCAGGGCAGCTACAGGGCATCTCGGAGGCTGCCCACTTTGAATGGTCTGCCATAGACTAATGAGAGGAGGAAATGTACCAAAGAATTTAGAAAACACCAAGCTAATACTTTACCAAACAGGCGAATCTCAGCTAATATTTTACCAAACAGGCGAATCTCAGCTAATACTTTAACAAACAGGCGAATATCTTAATACCCAATACACGCTACAATAATCTGGATCCTTCCAGAACAGGGCCGGGCATGAGACCGGCTCCATTTAGTCGGCCAGAGCTGCTCTCGCTCTGCAAGGCAAGCCAGGCAGAATGTTCACGCAATGGCGGACTCGCATTACAGCTACCTTCCCTGCATTAATATAACAAAAGCCACGGTTGTTCTAATCATTCAGTCTGTCAGTACATAATAGTTTATAAGGATATTACATCAATCCATTGTACATTACAGAATTTATAACACTCTTATTAATTTAATGAAATAAACTTCGCTCTATGCACACACACAAATCGTTAGGCTTATTCACATAATCCATACCCACAGTGCTTTAACAATTACATAATGGTAGGCTATTAATAATATAAACATAAAGGATTACAATCAGACATAATGGTAGGGTATTAATAATATAACATAATATAATGTAATATAATATAATATAATATAATAGGTTTAAGACCTCTCCTGGCACTTCATAATCATCCTATCATAATATCATTGGGGCAGCGTAACTCCGCCTTCCAGAGAAACCAGAAATGTCAAATGACAACCTGGTGGCATTGGGGGAAAAAATTTCACATTGTTACTAGAGATGAGGACGTAAGAAAAGGTTTTTATTTTTGTAAAATATATTTTTTTCTGTATGTAATCCTCATAAGACAGGCATGCCAGAAATCAGACTCTAAATGTGCAGTTTTGTGCGCGGATCTCCGGTCTGTGCAGACTGCATCATTCGAGCGTTGCTCTTACTTTTTCTTAGCTGGAGGGGTGTACAATAATCTATTCTGTGCTTCTAGGGTTGGATTAAATAGGCATTTGGACATTATGAACACACTTAGCAGAAGGAAACAAACACAGTTATTATCAGTGTCTATACTTGATAATTGTAATACAAGAAACTTTAGGCTTACTCAGTTATACTTCACAGAGTAGTGGTTTGTAAAGCATAATTTATTAATATGATTTTTATTTAGTATTTGAAGAAAAAAATATTGCAGTAATTTCGAAACAACAAAAAAATGAACAAGTATTTCATTTTACGTAGTAAGTACTAATTATTTTAAAGTAATAGACCCTACTCTTTCATTGATCGTCTAACATTATTATTTATTGGGACCATTGGTACACAAATGTTGAAGAAAATATTATACTCCTAATTAATTAAATGAAGTAGGACATTGGGAAGTTTTTACACTGAAATAATTCCTTGGTGTATGCCAATATAAATTAACATTAATATTAATAAATAATATAAATTAAGCTTAGAATTTAAATTCACATATAGTTTATTTGGAAAACGTTGAGAGCACGTATCGACAATTGGAAGCATTACTGAAAGAAATTAAAAGTGTAGTTCACAAGCTGTGAAGCGACGATATTCTATTTATGTCAGGTTTAAAGGTTTATTAATGTAAGTAGATTAGCATAATATAGTGACGTGAGATGGAAAATTTGCCATTACATATTTTTCCAGGAAATTTTTCTGCCTTGCAAATAGTTGCTTTCTTCGCTCCTTACAACCTCAAGAGACTCATATGTATTCCTCACTATATTCTCATCACTTACTAGCTTATGAAATGAAAGTCGTAAGTCGTCTAATCTTTGATGGCTGTGTTAGTACAGACTCCAAAACAACGTCATTGTCAAGTACTTTTTCCTGTGAGAGTACCGATTAAGAAATAAGCGCTGGTAATATCATATTTTGAGAATTTTACTAATCTTATCTAAACTGTCGCAAGACTATTACCTCGACATGGGCTGATGAAAGCCTTTCATTTTAAAATAATTATTGTTGGCTGAGGAAAACATTATAACAATTATGTTATATGATTCGTAATTTCTTTTCTTCGTTATATGTGAATTCACTTTATTTATTATAACTCATTTGCGAACACAGCCAAATTAGCACCCATACTGAAATTGCGTTACTGAAAGAAAAGCTGATACGGTATGCTGTTGCAGGTCTGTATAGGCACCGTGCATGGGTCTCAATTCCTAATTAACTACAGGCTCGCAGTCATTCACTAGTCATGTGTGATATAGAAATTACATGCGGCTTTCTGCCGATAAAAAGTTGTAATATTAGTAAGAATGGGTTTATTGATTCATATTGTTCTGCCCAATAGCAGGTCTTTCACCGCAAACCCAGCAATCTCCAGTCTTTAATTATTTTATAGACTCAGTGGAAAGTTCAGTACTGCTAGAGGAGTGTAAAAATGTAACTACGAAGTTCCTGAAATATCAGTGAAGTTGTTTGGCATTTAAATCAGATTTCAGAACATTGAATGAGGGCGAACAGTCATATTACGAAAACATTGATATACTTATATTTGATGTCATGACGTGCGTAATATTTGTATGTATAATGTCTCTATAAATTACGTATTTTAATGTGATTTAATTCTAAAAGTAGTCTTAATTAGACTTCCTGAATAATGGGCGGCTGCAAATTCTCTAAAATACAACACATAATGAACAATATCATCAACATACTACCTCTGATTGAGGTTCTGGCTGATATGTACATCTGTTATCAGGCTGTACATTTCACTTGACGATATGTGTCAGAGGAAGAATAATATTGTTTGTATGCATATGAAGTCTGACTAGTGTAATTTGTAGCTAGTCGGCGATATATGCAATGGAAGGGAAAAGGAACTGGCCACTCTACCCCATGATATTCTGGGCTAGTTGCCTCATAAGTGGTGCCTTGTTGGTATCATTTATGAGGTTCAGACTTCTCTTTGGACAGTTGAATAAACAACAAGATCAACATGCGGAAGCAGTTCAATTAATAGTTTGTGTAAAATGTTATGCTGTATATTTTAATTCGCTGAATGCACCTTTCAACATGAATTCGAACACTGGCAACGCTGTAAGTAGTTTAGACTTCTTCAGCTGTTAATTTACCATCGTGCAGATACGGTGGAGTAACAACAATGATTCCTTTATCGGAGAGGTTTGTTATTATTCCGGGAAAACCTGACTTCATCACACCTTCTAATAAAGTCAATAATCCGCAATCTGTTGTTATGAATGTGTCACTCGATCTGCCTCGGTAGCATTTAGATTTGAAGGCCACTATCTAATCCACATTGGGTGGCTGTTCCACTTCTGAACAATTAATTGTCACTCTACATTTTTCAATATTGCAGGCATTGTTTCCTGAATACTTTCTCTGCTAGGCCTAAACCCAAAATTACAGTAACCATTTTGGATGTGAACAACATTAAAGTGGCGGTAAAAATACATCATAATTATAATTGTACAATTAACTCCGAACATCACCCTCATAGCAGAATACGACAATCCAGTTTTCCTTTTAATTGCAAAATATGAGTAGATGATTTTCTTTACTAATCTTACTCTTGGACAGAATTTTTCGAAAGCTTTCGAAGTGAAATTCACTAATAAAAATGGCAAAAATAATATATATGATCTACATCTTGGGGCGTTTCGACTATCTACGGTAGCTATTTTTGGGTTAAATGATAGAATTGGAAATATTTCTTATTATGATTCTATGGGTATGATTGTTTCAATTGGCAGCAATTTTAACAATACATTCGAAACCACAAATGTCACTCCCATTATGTCTGGTAGTTCTGTCTCATATTTTATTGCAGAATAATCTCGGAAACCTTTCATTTCATTAAACATATCATCTGTTCCTGAACGCTTGTCATAACATTTCTTATGTGACCAGTTCAGCATGTAATGGAATAGACACTTGAGTAGACAATTCACACAATTCAATTGTGAAAGAAAAAACAAAATCACTAAGAATGGTTTCATTTACTTCTGCCTGTATGGCTACTTCATTTTTCGAAATAACACTTGTTGAGCATTCGCCTTCCATAAAACTTAAATTTTCATCTTTTCTTCTTCTTTATGCGTCTCTTTCGTACCTTTCCGGAGCTAGTTGAGATGAGGCAGTCTTTTTCTTGTAATCTTTTATAAAAATACTGGGAACGGTATGCTAGTTTTGGGGGTGTTCTGATCTCGTTCCCAATAAAATGAATACCGCAAATTCTTGCTGCGGGTGTTGGTTTCCAAGGTGAACCATCAGCACTTGAAATCAAGAATTAAATATCGATATGAATACATTTAAAAATAAGTATATTATTATTTATTGTTGCTAATATTATACATAATATATATGTAAAGAACTCAGTAATTATGTACTTTTTGAAATTTAAATGATAAATACCTGTCGTTGTTAACTTAATGGTTATTTATAAACATAATACTATATACATTCTATTTTTATATCAGGCCTAGTATATAATAATACTATGATTACAAGCAGTGTAGCCTTATTTACTTTCGTCTGCGTACTGCATGGATCCACAATTAGCGTCGTTGCGCTTCAGTTTTCTGTTTTGGGAATGAATAAAAACAATATCGGTTGGTGTGTTCCTATAAGCATTACTACACTCAAGAACACAGCAATTTGCATTACCTTTCCGCTTTTTAGGATCATCCATATTTCTAATCATTTAACCTGAGATGTTAAGTATATTCATACGCTTCAAGCACAACTCTATCGCTGCTGTCCCGCAGTTAGTAACAACAATCGCCACCAGAGGAGCTTGCACGGTGCCTATAGCCCTGTCACATTCCCCTCCAAGGCGATTCACTCCCTCCAGATAGGGGAATAGAAAGTGCACATCGCACAGAGACTATAGCACAATGTGAGCGACTGCACAATGTGCAGGGTTTTGGCATGCCTGTCATAAGATATGGATATGAAGCTAACAACATTAACAATATCCAGAGTTGGCTTTGACACCTGAATGATCGGCTGCTGAACAATGAATTGCGACAGATATTTTACAAAGTTTTTTTTTTTTTTTAAAGGACAGTCTTACCATGAAGGTTTTACTGCTGGAAAAGTAGAGCAAATACATCATGAAAGCACTACAAACATTTACAAAAAAAATATTAGGAGATAAATAGGATCATAAGATTTTGTCGCATGCTCTTTTAAAGGAAGGAAGGGAAAAAAAAAGAAATAGTAAAGGTATTTTGTACTGTTGAGTAATTTTTATATAAGACCAAAGGAATTTAAACTCACAACATATTTCTTTTATTGGACGTATAGAGTGATAATACAAATCCTTTATTTTTGGTGTCATTTCAGCTGTTTTTGTACATATTCCTTTACAGTGAATTAAATTTTATACACAAATGGCTGAGCTTTTAATTTTTTACGAACGAATATTTTTTATCAGTCCATCGTCAGGCATGTAGTTCATAATCTCCACCTCAGACACACGATCATTTGCACAATAATTATTATCTAAATGGCAGTGGTTATTAGAATCCTTAATTCTTGTTCTTATGGTTTCTCTGGGATAGAACCGCTTCATAGTTTTTTTTTTTTTTAGGCTGTTCTGAAATAATCACTTTCAATCACAACTCGATATTCCACACTCCGTCTGTCTTATGCTTCATCTACATGGAGACAATTACATGATACAATATTTCCATGTCATTAGTCATTTCACACACTGAACATAATGGGCTAATCTTCAGCCTTAATTGATTTGATGACTTGTTTAAATCGTTTATAGTTCTTTGATATATTCAACATAGAAACTTTTCACTCCATTAGCAATAACAAATAAAACTTGACGATCAATTTGCGCACAATAAAATGACGAAAACATTGTGTCTACCACGAGCACTATGAACTGCTTCACTGTTTCTCCCGAACAAGTTAGTAATTCTGAATTTCAATCCAGTTTCACAGTTGCAAGAATCTCTGAACTAACTTACAGTGCACAACAGAGAAAATTTGTGTATCGACTACTTCCATTATCTACACCTTTGAATTTATTACTATGAGATATAGTTGGAGTTTTAAAATTAGTCACAATCATTAGTTACAGTTGGAGTCTTTTCACCTGTAAGTGGGAGAATGTCCGGCATTGGAAAGACATTTTCATTTGAAATAGAGACATGACTCTATAATTACGGTACTCATACAACATCCAACGAGACAAAGTTGTCACATTTCAGATGGCACACCTGCACACATTTTGCATATAACTTTTATATATTTACCAGTCCTTCTGTAAGGTAGTTACAAGTATGAAGAATATGTTTGTTAGTGTAAAGTACAGAGTTGTGTTAGATATATTATAAATACATTCGTTTGCCGTTTAGTATTTTCGCTAAAAGAGTTAAATGAAAATATAGTTAAACATAATACGTTCTGTAAATAATATTGAGTTTATTTATTACATAGAACAGGCAATAAATAGAGTAAATTAGATGAAGAGACGTGCAGCAATGACTGATGAGGACAGTGAATGCAACTACTATACCATATGTGATTATGTTTGAGACCCCTGTCATTATATTTTGAGCTTGTTTTCTTCCAAAACAACGCCAATCCTTGTCTAAAAGTTTGTGTTATTGTGTCTGTCACTTGAAAAGTAGCTCAGTGCATAGACCAGTGGATAAAAAAAACTAGCCCAGTCCTTTCATAAAAATGAACTGAACGCGTTTTGGGACCACATTCTTCAATTCCATCCATACTGATGTGAGACTGACTTATAACTTCACTGATAGAAAGGTGTGCAAACCCTTAGACTGTTGTACTAATGGTAAGTCCAGCATCCAGCAGTGAGTTTTTAAATACTTCTTCTCTTCTTCTGCTTGACAAGTGTTAGGCCACAAGGCCTGTACAGTCTCTCATAAAATTTTCACGCCATCTCTTAGCAGGACGACCCACAGATCTTTAGCCATGTGGTACATAATTATGAATTGCCTTTGGGAGTCTACTATTACTCATTCTTTCCAAATGATGTTTCCAATTAGACTGATATTGAACAATGTAATCTAAAACTGGTTGAGTTTTTAGTTCCTTTAAAATTTCACAATTTCTTTTCAGATCTCATTTAGTATAGCCCGCTGTTCTTCTCATGAATCGCATTTCACAAGCCGTTATTCTGCTTTTATCTGCTTTCCTCAGTGTCCATGCTTCGCTGCCATAGCTGAGCATCAGTCGTGCCAATGTGTTGTAGAGACGTATGCGGGTGTGTTTCTGAACCAAGGATGGTTTCATCACACTATTTATAATGCCCATAGCACTTGTGTATTTATTAATTTTCTGTGATATGTTCAATTCTTGAAAAATGGAAAGATTGTAACCTAAATATGGGAAACTATTACATCTTTCTAATATTTTATTATCGAGACAAATTTGACTTTGTGTTGGATATTTCCCACAGAATGCCATAATTTTTGTTTTATCTGTTGAAATTTCCATATTGTATGTGGCTGCTACTTGCTGCAAATTATATATTAACCTTTGGAGGTCGTCTTCTGATAGTGCTAATAATACCAAATCATCTGCAAAGAGAATTGAATCCAATTTAAGGTGTCTGTTAATTTGTATATATTCATGGCGAGTTTGCTTCCACTCTTTAATTATTCGGTTCATATAAATAATAAAGAAAATGGGTGATAATCCACATCCTTGTCTTACACCAGTATTGATGGGTGTCCAAGATGATAGCTTACCATCTTGTTTAATTGCTATTTTATTCCGGTTATATATGTTATGAATATTGTGGAGTTTTTAAATACAAATTTAGAAATTGAAACTGCATCACTTATAATCAACTAACTCAAAGGAAAAAATCAACAAACATTGGAACATACTTGAGTTGATTTAATTTTGCTCTTGTAGAAAGATGCAGACGTATGAATGCATCTTTGTAAATATAGTTTGACCTTTGATACTTTTAGTTATCAGGCTATAGTGGACGCCATCGATTTCGGCAGATGGATTTTGTTAATCAGAACTCCAGAATGAATTACTCATAGCTGCAAAGTCGGTTGTTATCTTCGTTGCAAGCAAACTGTAGCTGGAATGGGTGAGACATAAGAGTAAACATACATTCCCGATTATCCTAGTGGACTCGGATGGACAGTCATCTCCAAAAACAATGCACATATAACCAATTTTATAGAACTGCAGTAGACTATGTGTGTGCATGCGTATGAAAAGGGACCAGTTCCCGGCACACAATTTTAAAAATAATTCCAGTTGCCCCTGCATAATCTTTTCTTCGTTACTATAAAGTATAAAGACAATCTACATACTCGTATAACATACATATATATAAATTTATATAAAAACTATTCTATAATCAACAGACTGACTGACTAATCACCTTAAACCTTGTGTGTAGGTTTCTGTTAATCATTAGTCAAAAGATAAGATGAAGTTTTACGAAATACGAACATTAAGGGATGTAAAATGAGAGGTGGTAATGATCAAAATATGCTGATTTATTTTTTCAACTAGCAGACATGCTGCCCTTAAATGTAAAACAAAGGCTCCTTTATAAAATTGAATTAGACTATTCATCTCATCTCTTATTTCAGCATACCTCTTCTTTCGGTTATTTATCGAACGTGTCGATTTTTGTTGCTTGCTTCCGCAACTCATTCTTGTACTTCAAGAATGTTTGTTATTAATGAAGACAATTCGACACAATTCATACCTTTTTTCGCCAGTCGTTTCATGAAGTAATAAACATTTGCAATAATTTCTTGGTCCGGTTATACTATGTCCCTCCCCCCTTTTGATTTAAAAAATGTGGGAGGCGAATTGTAAAATTATTACGAACAAAAGTTATTTACAGCACTCCTATGAATCGGAATGTACTGTGGTGTGTTTTATAATAATGGCGATACGAGCTGCTGGTGTGTATAAACAACGACTGACAGCGTTATTGCAACACATTCATGCAGTTCAAACAGAACAACATTTGGCTCGCCTGCCATCGAGGTCACTTGCCAAAATCGCTGACTCCAACTGTACATTCAGTTAACCCTTAACCCGGAAGATAGATTAAAATCACACTTACAGAAAGATCTGTCTAGGAGACCGGGCACATTTAGTTATTGTTCCCATGAGTAATTTATACGTATTTAATTCAAGATAATATATTTGATCAATAAACACATATTTTACAATATATGTAATTAAAAATAATTAATTCAAAATAATTTATTTTTATCAATTAACCAGAAGCAGGTTACAGATGTCTACAGGAGCAGCTGCACTACCGAAGTCTTTATCAAATGTGGTAGACCTCGAATAATATTGTGTGAGGAAGTTTTTATGGTTTTTCATTGGGGTTGGCTGTACCATACAAACTTGTCTTTTCCAAGATATACGTCATTTGTTGGAGAAGTATTAGAAGAACGAGGTGGGGCTATTTCATCTTTATTCTCATCTGGAAACTTCATTAGAAATTTATATGTCTCTTTCTAACAGCTCGTTATGTGACTCTGTATCTGATGTTTCAGTCTGATTAGCACTACGGATGATAAAATCACAGTTTGGGCAAAATCATCGAAATGTGAACATCCACCTACTTCATTTTCATCACCAACTTCACCTTTATCTTTTAGCCATTGCTGCATTATTTTCCAAAAATTAGGATCAGTGACATGATGGGATATGTTTGCAATAACTGTGGGACATAATAAAAACGAATTACCGAAGAGAAATTAAACACAAAATATACTTACAACCATAGGCAGAGAGAGAACCGTTTCCTTGGGGAGGGGCGGGGCAAAACAAAACCATAGAATCCCCATGTAACGGGGTTATGGGGGACATCATTTACCTTCTTCCCCTGTTATAGCTTGACCATGGTACAGTTTATCAGAATATTATTATTATTTTAATAAAGGTATTTTCAGGGGCATGTTTCTTACAGTGTTACATCCACATCCGCGATGTTTCGGACCAAGTTGTATAGGACTTGAATTATAGATCTACTACAAATTATAATAGGGCATAACTTAAAACAATCTCCCTCTTTTTCTCTCTCGTACAGAAACACATGCATACATCAATAAAACTACCGTATGGAACAGTGCTAAGAGGAACTTCTTTATGTCCTGAAGATATCATATGAAATGTAAACTCTAATTATTTTATTTAATCTTGTCTTTAAGTTTACACATTATATCGGGATCACTTTTCTTTTGTCTGCATTGTTGTGCAGTATGTTACCGTATTCATTTTTCTCCAAGTGGCGACCTGAACATCTGCAGAGTTCTAACTCATGAGTACTGGCTGTTAACGAAAAAACATTATAGTGTTTCCATTCCTCAAATGAGGTGTAGAAATTGTGATACATTTAGAAATTTAAAATAAATATTAAAGTCCAAACACATGATCTGAAAACATTAATTCATCAATTTAAGCACAGAAACTTAATAAACAAAAGCAAAAAAATCTTTTGAATTCAATATTTTCCAACGTTAATAGAAAAAAAGTTCAGACAAGTTTGGGTGGGGGCCAGTACTCCCCCCCCCCCCACGACTCCGCCTATGCTTACAACAATATTGAAATTGACGATCTACTACATAATACAATATACCGGTCTGTGAAACTGGCAAATATAGCAGACAATTATACAGAGTTTTTCAAAAATACGGGGCATAATTTCAGATATGTATTTCCCACATGTAGACAATCAAAATAGTTCATTACAACATGTGTCCGGAAATGCTTCATTTCCGAGTTATGGCCTTCACAACATTGAAATTCACCAGAACGTTTTTCTTTCCGCAGGTCGTTGCCATCAGAGGAGATATTAAGAGGGCACTCTGACAGTTCATTCCGAGGCGAAGGTTACATTCAGTGTTGTGTAGGCGTTAGACTGTGCGACATGTATTCAAATCAAGAGCTGGCAGAGATACACTTCATGTACGGTAAGGCGGACGGCAATGCTGCGCTGGCTCGTCATTTGTACCAGGAGAGGTACCCACAGCGACAATGTCCAGATCGGAAGACATTTGTACGTCTCCATTACCATCTGTGCGAGTATGGAAAATTTAACTCTCCTGGTTTGGGAAGGGAACGACCAAGATCTACAACTCCAGAAGTACAGGAGGAGATTCTGGAGGCTGTGAACATGACTCCTTCTATCAGCACACGAAGGGTAGCTTTGTAAGTCAATGTTCTCATATGACTGTCTGGAGACTGTTGAAAGAATATCAATTGTATCCTTATCATTTGCAACGTGTACAGGCCCTGTCACCAGCAGATTACCCTGCACAAGTTAGGTTCTGTCAGTGGTTCTTGCAGCAGTGTGGTGTAAATCCGAACTTTCCTGCCTTAGTATTATTTACAGATGAAGCACAGTTCACACGAGATGGCATAACTAATTTCCACAATCAGCATGTATGGGCGTATGAAAACCCACGTGCAACTGTTCCATCTCATCACCAGGTGCGGTTCTCCCTCAACATGTGGGCCGGTATCATTGGTGATCGATTACTTGGACCCCATGTACTTGTAAACAGACTTATGGGGCAGGCGTACACAAACTTCCTGGAAAACACCATACCTCATGTTTTAGAAGACACTCCACTGATCAATCGTCAACACATTCACTTCTTGCATGATGGCGCTCCTGCACACTTCACTTCAGTAGTACGGCTCGCCTGTACTTGGATCGAAGGTTTCCTGATCAATGGATAGGTAGAGGTGGCCCAATTGCTTGGCCTCCACGCTCACCTGATCTGAACCCTCTCGATTTCTACTTGCGGGGCCATTTAAAATCATTGGTTTATTCGTCTCCGGTGCCTGATTTGGAATCCCTTCGGAATCGAATTGTGGCATGTTCTGAGGACATACGCAATACTCCTGGAGTTTGGGATCGTGTTCGCAGGTCAAAGAGACATCGATGTGAGGTCTGTATTCAAGCAGGAGGTGGACATTTTGAACATCTTCTGTAATGACAACGACCTGCGGAAAGAAAAATGTTCCGGTGAATTTCAATGTTGTGAAGGACACATGTTATAATGAAATATTTTGATTGTCTACATGTGGGTAATACATACCTGAAATTATGCCCCGTTTTTTTAAACACCCTGTATAATATAATAAGAAACGAAGAGTAGAAAAGCTAAAGGAGCTAAGTGCCAAAACCAAGTTTTCGAGATATTCAATAAAAACTGTATAACGTTTGTAATTTGTTGTTAAAATTATTTAAACAAATATATAAATCAACTTCAGACTATGCTACTGTGATATATATTGCTTATATAAGCTTTTCTCACAAGGTCTTTAGAGAAAAATATACATTGTGTAGGTCATCTGGAAAAGAGCTAAGTCTAAATTATCATTTCATGTATCTAAAAGAGCTATGATTTTAACCAGAGTGTGGGTTTTGAATAGGTGATAAGCAGAGACCGGAAGTTTAGGCGTTATGAATCATTAAAATAGGCAGGCAAAAAGGTATCATAAATAGCTAAAATAGGCAGGCAAAAAGGCATTATAAATAGCTAAAATACCAGTAAAAGGAAATTACAAAAACCTTGCACTAGACCCATTTATTTACTAGATTACACTATTCAATAGCTCGATCGTCATATTTTCAAGAACTTTAAAGTTTTAAACAAAATGCTAGTTAAAAACATAAAATTACATAATCACACGTTAAAAAGTGTCAAAATTAAAAAAAAAAAGGTATATACCTTCGACAGATGGCCCGTTTCGACGTGATGTTACGTCTTCATCAGTGTCTCCTGAACTACTGGTGATGACTGGTGGTCTGTCGAAGGTATATACCTTTCTTAAAAATGTTAACACTTAACGTGTGACTAAGTAATTTGTCTTTAACAAACGAAGTGTTAATGTGAACTTTAATCAATGAAAAATGCTAATGTTGTACTTGACATAAAAATGAAAATGCTTTTAAAATGCCTATGTATTGCAATGCCTTATTCTTTGCACACGACAACCAAATGCTTTTTTTAAGTTCTCTGGGGACATGTTGAGTCTCCTGTCAGATAACACATATTTCATATGAGGAAATGACCTCTCAACTTCGATAGAGATTATTGGAACAAATCTAAAACATAGCATCATTGTAGGATCCATTTCAACTGCAATAGAATTGTTACCTTGTAGAATTTTTGAAATGTTTCTAAGTTTATCAAGATCACAATTTTTCGAAAACACATTTTTACACTTTTCCCTAACTAATGAACCCCGTTTCCCTGGTACACTGTCAATTCTTTGCACTGCATCATCCACAATTTTCACTGACTTCGTCAAAGGCTGCCCTCTTTCTTGAAGCTGGCAGATCACTTGTGGCAGGAAACCAAACTCGGCCGCAATGAAAGTTAAATAATTTTTCAATTCCGAAGAATTGAGAAGTTTCTTGGCTGCTACAATTGAAGATGCTTCATCCTCCAGAGCGTTCATCACCTCAATTATAGTCAGGAAATTTGAAGTGTAGTAAAGTGCCGCTGAGATCCATGTCCCTCATCTCGTTATGATAGATTTGGGGGGGGGGGGCCGAGGTATATTTGATGCAATAGATTTAAATGTCAATTCTTGATGGGACTTTCAGAAAGATCTTCTTAATACTGGAAATCAAATTATCGACATCCAGAAACAAGCATCGTATCTCTTCTGACACTCTGTGAAAGCCATGTGCTACGCAGGTCACATGAAGCATGTTTGGAAATAGCACTTTTAAAGTTATTCCAGCCTTTTTCATGTATGGTGCAGCGTCACTGATGAAAAGTAACACGTTGTCATATTGAATTTCTTCAGGCCACAGTAACTGTAATGAATTGGTGAATAACTGCGCGATAGTTGGTTGAATTGTTAACCTTCTCGAGACACTCTGTTGTAAGCAGGAATGGTTTCATTGATTCATCTTCTGAAGGACTTAATGG
This sequence comes from Periplaneta americana, assembly GCF_040183065.1. Lineage (NCBI taxonomy): Eukaryota > Metazoa > Arthropoda > Insecta > Blattodea > Blattidae > Periplaneta > Periplaneta americana. The sequence continues at coordinate 67,454,222 of NC_091119.1, read as the reverse complement.
CCCAACAATGACATTGGCAATGAAACGACCCATAAGATCAGGTTACTCGTTGATAAAAATCCAGATCTTCTAATTTTTAATTTATCTTTAATGATTTCCATTGCAACATTCGCTTCAGTAACATTTTCGCAAACTTAACTCGCTAGGCACAGATTCGTTCGTATACTTCTCCAAAAACTGTCTTAATGTAGGATTCTGTAATGTCCACAAAGGGATTTCGGCAGCAAGGAAAGCTTTACATAAGTCGAATGCAAATTGAGATTTTCGACTCAATGTTGCAATTACTGTTAGAAGCAAAGAAATCTTCTTCCTAGTACCCTTGAAAAGTGCATTTTTGTGTTTGGTTGTATTGATATGTTGCGATATGAAATATTTCTTTTCGTAGTTCACTGACTGCTCACATATATTGCATGTAAGTACTTTACCATCAGTACAAAATACGTCAGATCCAAAAGTATTAACGTAACTTTGCAATTTACTGGGTAAAGGAACACCGAATTTCGGCATCTTGCTGCTGGCTACAACAATGTCGCAATGAAAACTGAAAAAAAAAAAAACTTAAAAATAACGTTAGACCGGCACTCATGTTGCATTGTCAAATAAACACAAGCGATAATTAAAACGCTTATACATTTTTGCACAGCAGCACTCATTGTTGCAAAGAGAATATGAACTGACTGAAAGACAATAATATACATTCGGTGAAGTCACTTTCATTGTAGCAGTTTTAGAAATAAATTAAAATATACCTGTAGGCAATTTTTAATAATAAATAATAGATAAATAATCAAATAAAGGAAAAAAAGCATGGCATGATTGTGACTATAATAGTATTTAAATTCATTAATATGCCACATCAACGGACGTGTATACGTCACCAAACATCGTAAGATGAAGATTACATTTATTTTGTAAATTAGGCATTTATATTAAAAAAGGCAGAAAAGGGCAACATAAAACTGTGATGTTTCAACCACAAAGGCATAATTCGTACAGATTTACTTTCAAAATCAAGATGGATTTAACACATTGAAAAAAGCATTCTGCCAAAGTTCCGTTCTCTGGTGATAAGGTTAAAGACTGTTATGTATTCTTTTTTATATGTTTATTTATTACAATTGTGCTACAAGAACTGAATAATAGTATTAATAAAATTTGTCTTAAACCCAAAACAAAATGTCAACAAAATCTTGAGTGTCCTTAATATTTATTATGATGTAATATAAAGAAGATTATGAAAATACAGAAAAGAAATAAACAAAATCACTATAGCTAAGACCAGCAAAATAGGCCCACTTTTCATTTCTTACTTACTAATACCTTCATATGACTTTTGGTATTCAGGATCCACAAAAGGAATCAGGTTGTTAAAATCTTTTTTTCTCGTTTTCTGACTGTGAAAGAACATGAGGCAAGCCATCAATTGTCATTGCAGCATTCTTTTCGAAGGAAATGCCAGTGTTAAAAACAAAATAATTTTTCAAAATCATTCAGTTCGCTGACATTTGCTTTCATTTGAATAATACATGGTTTGTTCTTTTCGAATCATAGCCATGAAGCTTGAGATATATGCAACTGACCTGTGTCTCGTCAAAAAATTTATAGGTACTTAAAGGTTTTCATTCTTCTTCTCATATCTTTGAAAAATTGTCTTCTTCTCTTTCATTCCCTTTACAATTTTTTTTTTCTTTTGGATGACTTGATCCCGAAGAAATGCATACCCGTTTATGGCCGCCTCTATCATCAGGAGTAGTATAACTCACTGTAGCTTGCCTTCGATTCTGTGTCATGTGTCCTTTGAACTAGAGTCACCTGGATCAATCCCATCTAGTAAGTTCATATTCAGCTGATGAATGTGCTACAGAACGTGTCTTTTATGTAACGCATCCTGGAGAATTTCCTTATGGTCATAAGCACACTTACACTGCAGTTAAAATGAAGTGAAAACCAAAATTCCTAATCATACCCAGCTCATGCTTAAAACAGGTCTAAATTTTTAAAATGTCACATGAATGTCTTTTAGATGAGAGCATATAAAACGCTAACACATAGAGTTGTAATTAGAAGCTTAAATTTACCACAGAGAGTTGTGGCTCCTTAACTCGTATTTATTTCCCCTTGCCAGTAAAGTATGCTTTTCCACTGATTCTCTTCAGATGTTGCTTCCTTTAAAACTTGTCATGCTTAAAAGTACCTCTTGAAGATAAAAAATCACTTAAATTATTATCATTCATCATTGTTTAATGCAATACTGGTACTGCACTAAAATCAACACAGTCACGCACAGAATCGCTGTATAATAGCCACAACCAAGGTTCTTGGCTACAATGCATATAGCTCTTTTAGGAATTCCAGTGGATCTGCTCATACAACCAGTGCAATCTTGTGACCTCCACCGAAAACAGTAGGAAAGAGATGGAAGCATAGCTCATTTAGCACTGCATTGGCGCGGGTGTATAGCTTCTTTAGATATGAAAATCACAATTTTTCTGATTTTGGCGTTTAGCTCCTTTAGCTTTTCCACTCTTCATAACAACGATAACAATGCATCGAACAGGTTTAGATTACAGCCACATTACAGCACACCTAAAGAAGGACTAAAGAAAACATAGCTCAAAGGATAAAACATAATATTAAGCAGTGTTGCAAATATTCAAGAAACAAAATATCATACCAGCCTGGTAGACTGGTATTTCGGGTTAAAGGTTAACTTAAAAAATGACTTACAAGAACTAAAAGTCACTCAAAACTTGAACAGTTCAAATATAATTGTAATAATTAAAACACATAACAAAATAATTTGATTTATTACAAATAACAAATTTATAATTATTGATAACAATTTTCATGTTGAAACTGTAAAAAAAAGATAGTTTTGTGTAATCTATTTCATCTAAAAATGAATATAACAATAATTTGTACATTCATATCTGTATGAGAAAAATATATTCAGTTTTCATATATCTTTTAAAGTTGTTTTATGTGACCATAATTCGCTTGTGTCCTGGGATTACAGCATGTTTTGCAGTTCCGATCATGATTTCATTAGAGCTCTGTGATGGCACTTCCTCGATACAGATCAACTAGTGACTGGGTTAAGCCAGCTATCCGACGCTGGTTGAGTCTATACTTTCTACATGCCTCTGCCCGATGACGTTCCATGTATCGTCGCTGAGAGAATGCTTTGCTGCACATGGGACAGTACCACTGCCATTGGTGGTGATTACGTGTTCGCTGATGTGCGCGCAAGTTGGATCTGTGAAAGATTGATGCACAGTAAATTTCCATTTTACAGAAGATGTCTGTAATCAGTAGCCTTACGAAAAAATCTTTGCTCGGCGGGAAAAGGCACATAAGTAAAAAAAATCATTTTTCAGGAGACTTTTTTTAATTTACTCTTAACTGAATATAAGTATAATAATGAAATTCACGTTATGTTGGTTAAAGTAAGACCCTTTTCAATTTAATATACAACAAATTTTATTATTTCAAAAATTGACTTACGGTATGTGATTCAGTACAACAGAAAAATCGACTTTTTTTTACTTATGTACCTTTTCCCGCCGACCAAAGAAATATTACTATAGGTTACAGTGGCGGTTCCTCGGGGGAGGGAAGGGAGGAACGTCCTCTTCACATTTTTCTTCTTTTGAAAGTAAATACCAAATAAAATATGTGCCTTGAAATTCGAGGAAGATTCGATAATTTTTAAGTTCTCAGCTATAAGAAAACCTCGGTTGAACGAGTTTTAAACGACGCGCGCTCATGTGCTGCTAGAAAACTGTGAGAAGGATGAGAGATTGTTTGTGTGGAGGAAAGCCAATCCATTCCTCCTTTACTGCAGTTCACACACATAGACAACAGGCACTAGCGCCAGAGAAAGAAGCAGAGTTTTGAAGCAAGTAAATGAACGGATAGGGAGGAGATCCTCCTCTCAATCAGCGCATGGGCGGGAAATAGAAGCCGACTGGTCATGCAGCAAGCTTGCTACCGCTGCTATCTAACGATGTTACATTCAACCGGACTATAACATATCTAGGAGGAGGCACAATAAAAATAGTTTTAACGCAAAGCTATGAAAGACACCATATAAACTTTTTTTTTTTTTTTTTGAAATTATAAATCAAAAGTATTATTCATTGCATTTTATATAGGCTACTATTCATGGTTTGAAACTTTCAAGGATATTTGAAAGTTAAAGCTGAGGTTATATAAAACTAAGAGGAAGTAGTTAGTTCTACGTTGGTATCGCAGATCTTTTGGCCCCTGAAATTCACTTCCATTCATTGTCTACTAGACAGGACAACAGCCAAGTTGTCAGTTTTGTGCAAATATATTTTGTTCTCGCTTTCCTCAGATTAATTCCCATTCCCATTTCCGTAAAATGGTTCCGATTACGTGTTAGAAGCTATAATCTCTTCCAATACGTGTGATGCTGTAGTGTGCTCGAAAAATACTGCGAGGTTGTGCATTTCCTTGTAATTGTTAATTTGTGCAATTATTCAACAATGAATGGAAGTGAAAACATAATATATTTTGGAAAATTTAGGAAACTCAGTTTACAAGAACAGATTATTGCTATACAAAAGGGAAGGCCAACCCCAACACTACATGGTCTTACATGTATGCATGTAGGCTAATTTGTAGCATGTTTCAATCAAGAAGATGTCATTTCGTGCTGTTAACTTCTTTCCTCCTCTTAAGAAATACGCAGGAGCCGCCACTGATAGGTTATCTTTGTTACATTGTATAATTGAGTTGGCGGGAGTGGAGATAGGAAGGGAGTGAATACTAATAGTCTGTTCAATGTCTGAAGTAGTACAGTTTATTCATAAGAAATAATTGACAAAAGGAAAATAACTGTATTATTTCAGCTGATTGAATGCTTCATATTAATAAAATATACAAACACATATGAAGAGGTGGATTCCAAAACCAACTAAGTCAATTTTTGGTGATTTTTAGCTATGCTGCTTAGTGTGTTCTCCTATACATGTTACACAATTCTAATAATAGAATATAAGTCAAATCCAACTAAGGCATGTCGATTTTAGATGTCAAAATTGACGATGTTTTCCAAATCCAACTAAGTCAACTGTTGTTTTATTCCAAACCCAACTAAGTCGGTGCGCATGTGCACTGGCTATCGGCACAGCTGACTTAGCAGTGTTTGGCGCGTTTTATTTCAGTCCTTCAATTGTAGTTGCACGTTGCAGTTTGCTACTAATATTCCTGATGTAACATTAAAAAATACCATTTGCTTTGAAAAAAGGAATGACTTTCTTAATCTGATGAAATACATACCCGAGGAAAATAGCAAAGCCAAACAATTTTATGAACAAGCACCGAAATAACTTGAAAGGGATAATGATAATACTGTTCGTATGTATGACGAAGAAAAGCCATTTGTTTAAATGAAAATAAAAAATTGTAAAATTTCATATTGAAACTAACATATTAAGTTCAACTAGTTTAGTAATAAATATAATAAATAAGTTAAAGATTTCAATTTCAGTGAAAATAGAACATTGCAATATTCAACTCAACCATTTTCAATTTTCGTAAATGTAAAGTGTAAAATCTACATTACAACTAATGGTATGTAATAAGTTAAAGTATTTGTCATAATACCTACAGTGTAATATATATTTTTTCAGTTAACACAGCATTTGCAATTCAATTCTTTATTTCTGTAAATGGAAAATGTAATATTCCATATTAAAACATAAAACGTTTTACAGTATTTAGTAATAAATATGTGCAACATTTTCTTGAGTTGACACAGCATACTTGAATTAACCAGTATAGGGAAATATTCTAATTTTTTTTCCAAATCAAACTAAGTCATGTCTTAGTGCAATTTTGAAAAAACATGCGCCTATAAATTGTAAGATATAAACATAAATACCAAAAATATTTCGTAATGTCGTATCGATGTTATGACAGATATGGTACAGCATAAATTACTCAGACAATCAGCTCCAAAATAATTATTTCAGTTTTATTGCTTCCTGAAAAAAGTAGTTTTTTGACTTAGTTGGTTTTGGAATCCACCTCTTCATATTGAAATACCATTACCAGCAGTGGCGTAACCTACACCCCCGTTGTGGGGGGGGCCTGAGGTCAGGGGGGCCCGAAAACGTTCAGTGGTTACTGACGCATATTTGGAAATGAGTTCGAATTACAGTTCAAGGCCCACATTATGTATTTTTCCTAATGTATAGGCACTCTTTTTACTCTCTGGCATATGGAAATCTGTGATAATGACCGCCATCACTGGACCTGAGGATGCACATACAATGATTCAACTGGCAGTACTTCGCATACACCCCCTTCGATTGCCTCAGTAAACTCGCCCACAACCATACTGTATGTAGTGTTGCCAACGTTGAAAATGTGACAGAGTGATTTTTATGGATGGGGACATTGTTTCTCATGGTGTATTTTCATGTCATTAGGTTGCCAGCTGTAGTCGCAGCATATAAACAGTAAACGGACATTGAAATAAAGAAGTTTTGTACAACAACACATCTGCTTTGCTTGTTAATAGATTTTTTTAGTAGGTTATTTTACGATGCTTTATCAACATCTTAGGTTATTTAGCGTCTGAATGAGATGAAGGTGATAATGCCAGTGAAATGAGTCCGGGGTCCAGCACCGATAGTTACCCAGCATTTACTCGTAATGGATTGAGGGAAAACCTCGGAAAAACCTCAACCAGGTAACTTGCTCGACTGGGATTCGAACCTGGGCCACCTGGTTTCTATTATGTTTTGTGACAATGAAACCTTTTAAAAGTAATTATGAACATTTAAGTGGTGCAGAAAAACGCAAAAGGAAAAAACTTGAAAAATATGTTTCGAAATTGACTAAAATAGACTCAGTATTTCGACCAAGCAGTCAAACACAAACTACCTGTGGAACGAATCCCAATGTTCCAGTACCATGACTCAAGAAAGACTTAGTGCTCTCAGTGTATTGGATGTGAAAAACCCAAGGACTTGATCTACATGATCTAATTGAGTCATTTGCTTCTCAAAAGGCCAGAAGAGAAAAGAGCTTGTTGAATAAATTAAATTTATCTTGGGTAGGCCTATTATTGTGTAATTATAGCCTTAGTAAAATAGTACTTATATCATTTAAATTTTTTTCAGTTCTGTTCACTTAATATTGTTTAAAAATAGAGTATTTTGCTATGCTAAATTGTTTTATTCAAATTAGATGTAAAAAAATAAAATTATGAAAATATGAAAAAAATGGCAGTAAGGAAAGGGGCCCAGATTATCATTTGTGCTGGGGGGCTCAGCTATGGAAAGTTACGCCACTGATTACCAGTATTATCATTCACATTTACGTATTTACATTAAACAAAAAAAAAAATTTGTTTCAAGGTTTCAAAAGAAAAACGCTGCCGTTTATCAGACAACAAGGTATTATATATACACAGTGTTAAAAAAAAAAGTATGGAATATTATTCATAACTTCTTAAATTTTAATTTTACAAAAAAAATGATTTATACAAAAGCTATTGGGGATAAACCATACAATATGATACCGGTATTAGAAAAAGTTAGTTATTTAGGCATATAGAGTGTGACAGTAAACTTTATTTTTTTAAATGATACCCTACATTAAAATGTAAATTCCGAATCTCCATTAAATTTTATGTATGAATGTGTAGAAATTTTACCCGTTTTATGTTTTTAACTACTTACTTATTAAACTTGTTTCATGGACTTCAAACTTGTGACAAATAAGTAGGACTATGTAAAATCCTGTTGAGTAGGCCATAAAAGTAAACAAAACAGTATGACTAACCAAATTTTACCACAGATGCTCAAAATGAGAACCATTCACCCCAAACAATGCCCCAGTCTATCATGGAAACAGTCCATTGTCTTTTTCACAGTTACATGACTGATCTGTTCCATCTCATACCTACAACAGACTATTTTCGTGATATACTGGGACATTGTTTGTCTGTGACTGGTTCTAATTTTGAGCATCTGTTATGAAGTTTGGTTAGTGATAGTGTTTTGTTTACTTTTATGGCTTACTCAACATGATTTTACATACTTTTGATAGGATTTAGTTCAACATCTTTAGTCTGCACTAACTAAACTGTGCTGATGTGTAATAAAACTATGAATGAAATTATGATGATTGATAGAAATTCATATTTTATAATATGTCGAATCAAACAGGCTCTACAGGTTATTATGGAAGTTATGTGCAGGGGCGGCTCGTGATAAAATATTATATGTGTTCACAATTTTGTGTTCCAAAATCGAAGAGAATTTGAAATCGTGCATTTAGCCTAATATGTAATGATTCCAATGTTTCACTATCGAAAAAACCATATATAAATTCAAAAAAACATATAATAATAATAACAATAATAATGATGATAATAATAATAACAATAATGATGATGATGATGATAATAATAATAATAATAATAATAATAATAATAATGATAATACTGAAACCTAGTCTTCTTATTTCCTGGTAAGCCAGTTTACCAGTTCTTTACTGTTCCAAATTACTTGAACAGAGTTCATTGTTTACGTTTGTTACCGGTAAAAATTAATACATACCACAGTGCCGTTATTTACAAAAGCATGTGTTCAGTAATATATTTTGGTTCACAACACACTGATACACTATAGCCTATACCAGTACTATAATCCCATTCGCATAAATTGATTACTATAAATACATGCCAGTAAATATTATTCTTAAATATTATACACTACCATACAGATACTTAAATTCATACCACCACCACCTCATTCAGCCAGCACGTGTTTGAAAGCCAAACTATGCTATTATGCTGACACTGAGGTATAGTAATTCACTAACTACACTCTCGTAGCAGCACTGTACACATATCCGCATAAAGTAAATGTTCCGACAGTGAGATGCTGACACCTATAGGCTAGAATACAGACTATTAATTTCCTCCTCGAGATATAGCACGTGAACGATAGCATCGATGCACCTGACATCTGTAGGATAGATTCACTGTTCACTTAACGCTTTGTGCTCTTGACGAGTCATAAGCAGCCAGCAAAAGACAATTTTCTCCCGCGCATGCGTGAAATTCCTGTAAGCTTCTTGAAAAGAGCACGGCTTGAATGTGAACGGATGTTGCCAAGTTTACATAAAAAGTTTATGCAATGCGGGAAGTTTAAAATAATCGATCCTGATATTATACATCCCCACTACGTCAATACGGTATTAAATAATAAAACTAGTCGTGCATTAATGGAAACAAGGTGTTCACGTGCTCTTGTGCTCTTATTGACGCACCGCCAATGGTTATGTGTAACAAATGATACGGTATATCATTATGTGCACCAAAATCTACTATGGCTTATCCAAAATAAGAATCATCCATAATGTAAATACAATACTGAACAAAATACTCGAGGCAGAAGGGAAGAAAGAGTTCTTTAAATTTAATTTTTCTTGGGTAAGTTACATGAATTGTTATTCCACAATTTGTAGCAAAGATGTGCATACCTATATTCTTTCTTAAAAAATCACGACTTTGCCTCATGTTATTGTGTTTGTTGAATAAAACTGGCAATAATTATAAAACTACAAATACCGTAGCTGAGATATTTTGTTTAATATGTGTCGTCAATTTTTTTATTTGGATGTAGTATCCCATATAAACAGAAATGTATAAATGCGAAAAATGTATTTATTTTTAAATCAACAAGCTGCAACATAACAGGCTAAAGTAGAGTTAGTCGAAATCATGCACGAAGTAATACCTCTTGACTTTGTTTATGTTAACAAAACGTTAAATGAACGTTTCACAATAAAGTCAGAACTCAACCTAATGTACAGATAGATACCACTCTTAAAAAGAGTTTCAAATCAACAATGCACAATATTTAACATCTGCACTGCAGAACTGTCAAAACAACCTTTTCAATATGTTTCACAACAAGTTAAATTTCATATTGCATTGGCTTCATTTTATTATAAGGTCGATACTAGGTGGTAGGTCTCTCTATGTTAAAGACAGCATTGTTATAATTGGAACATTCTGCAGCACCGAGCACAGGGATTATATTGAAGGAGGGATAGGAGGACTATGCCTAATGTCGATGTAGATTTTGTTACTCAAACAGAAATTAGAGAAAGGAAAACGATTATGGATAAAAAAAATCACTGAAAAACTTTATGATATCTTCACTATGTTAACTTTTGCAATTTACCAGGCTGACTAGTTTCGAAGTGGTATCCTTCATTGTCCAAACCTAGGCCACTTCGAAACAGTCAGCCAGGTAAATTGCAAAAGTTAACATATTAAAGTTATCATAAAATTATTCAGTGATTATAGGAGTTAAAAGAGTATATCGAACAATGAATAATAAAAAAAAATATTCAAATCTAAATATTATTTTTTAAAAAGTCCAAGGACAAGTCAAAACCCGGTAACTCCCCCTTGTGTACGCCCCTCAGCGCGGGCATTTCTAGCCTTTAAATGAGATGCAACAGTGACGTAGAAAATCTTTTAAACGTGTATGCAATTCTGAGATTCTAACTTCACTGTTACACCTCGTTTAAAGACTAGAAATGCCTGCGTTGAACATGTCTGGACTGTAGAATGTGATGTCTGAGATCTTGTGGGTGATGCATCGAATGATGCTACATACCAAGCTCTTTTTTGACGTGAGATGTCTATATTTGACCTACAAGTGAAAAAAATTGTAATGTTTTGACATGAAAAGTTTACCCTGATGTCACTCGTGGTACCTTGAAAAAATCAGTGGTGGGGGAAGGTGAGTGGTAGAGTTACTATCCCACTGTGAAATCTTACTCTACTCTACCTTGATCAATACCCTACTCTACCAATAACGTTTACATTGGTAGAGTTAAAAGGATAATTAGGCCATGTCACAAAGCTCAAGTCCATACTACACGTTAGTGACTAGCAACTAGGTGACTTGTAAACTACAAGTAGCTTTGGACATGTATGCTTGAAACATGGCCTTCTTCATAGATTGTTTTTCTAAAAACCATGACTTCATGGTGCAGCACTAAATTAAGAAGGCAGTGTATTAATGCAGTTTCATTACGAGTTATGTGGAAAAGATAAGGGCTTAATATATTACAGTAATGTTTAAAACATTGTACAGAAGGTACTAACAATGTCAGTGTTCAAAGTTAACATGTTATTCTACATTATATTTACATTATTTCACTTCCAAAGCATTTTCAGATTTCATAACCTCATTTGCTGATGAGGTATCCATGTTTTTTTAGTGAACAAGCCAACAATCAAGCAAGCATTTTCATTTACTAGCTACTACAGACTTCATTGCTATGCACTATGTAGCTTTGGATCATAACTTTTGACGTCACATCCGGCTATTTAGTCAACAATCTAGTTCACTTCAGCTGAAAATGTAGCTTTGAGACACAGCCTTAATACTTGCCCAAGTTACTTTACTGCTAACTCTACTAATGAAACTAGGTCTAAGTTAGAAAAATGGAGCAGAAAATACATACCTATCTGCAAACGACTTGTGGCAGACTGGACACTCAAATGGTCTCTCTCCTGTATGTAGTCGCAGATGACCTTTGAGAACCCAGGGACGATCAAATTTCTTCTCACAGAAGGGACAGGCGTGCAGTGCAGAGCGCCTCATTCCAATAGTTGAGCAATTCGCGAGGTCTGGAGCATTGGAGATTGTTGACAGACTTTCTCGTTCAGATTTTGAGAAGTCCTCATTCTTTGGTGCTATAGGGACTTGCGCACGTCCCTTATTTAATGAAGACACATCTTCGGATTTGGAGAGCAAGTTTTGTAAGATGCTTCCTACATTTGAAAATGTCTGACCTTTATCTTCTGCTTGAGTCTCGTAAGGTTTCTGAATATGATTTACTCCCACTAGTGCAGCCTGCTGTTGCAAATTTAATATATATGTAGTATTTGCCTTGGTCTGTTGTAAACTCGTAGTTGTTGCTTTGAGTTCCTCCAGAGCTGTATTAAGTGTTGATGTGAATGCGTTCTCATTAGCAAGTACTCTTGGAATATTGATAACAACACAACTTTCATTCATATTTTGTGATTGACTTTCTATTTTTATGTTTTCTGAATTTATTTTCATCTCCGTCTTGTCTTTCTTGATATTAATATTTGAAGAATTGTTTCTCAAATTGTGAATCTTGTTAGTTTGCTCATTGTTTTGACTGCTCTTTTTTCCTGTTGTAAAAACTGTGCGACATTCATCACTAATCTTTGACTTAAAATCAGTTTTTTCACTTGGAGATAAACAGAAATTCAATAAACTAGAATGGTTTTCCTCCTGTTGAATCATGTTGCATATGTGATTATTTGTTTTTTCTGTCGTATTCTTTACAACTTGTGGCTTTAAAAGATTTTGTAGCCCAGAAGCTGTGTTTATGTTTTCTCGTTCTTCATTTTTGTCATTATCGTAATTTTTAGTATTTTCCATTTTTTCCTTAATATCTATGCAGTATTTGCCTTTTCCATATAGGGTTTCAAAATATAAGTCATGCTTGTAAGGCTGTTTTATTGCAGTTCTCAAATTGTACTTAGTGCGAGAAGAACGTTTGAGATCTTCTGAAACATTCACATTTTGTGTTTCTGCACTTGCATGATCATTTCCCATACTCTTCTCTATTTGGCAATCACTGGTTTTTAAATTCATTGTACTTTCTTCACCCTTGTCACTGTCTTCTGAGTCAAAACTCATAGGAGCTGAATCCTTGTCCTCTGGATATTTTTGTTCTGATGTGTTCGCCATCAGGATATGATGATTTAAATGAAATCTTGTTACGATTGATAAATTTGATGTATTTGAATCATCGTTAAATTTCCTACTGCCGTAATGGCGACATTTTACTTTCTTTATTACGTGATTATTGTATCCATATCCATTTTGTAGTTGAATTAGTATGTTTTTCACTGAAATTAAAAATAGCCTGCAGTTAACCTTAATGCATTGATACATTTATTTGAAACTATTGTTCACAACTGAATTACGAAATCTTTCAATAGTTTTATACTTGAAATGAATAGGTACTTAAATTATTTTTATATAATAGCGTCAGTTAAAAACATATACCATGAAGAGGTTGGTATGAATAATGAAGTTATTTATTGAAAACTTAATGTAGATGAAAGCCCATAATAATTATAATTATGATGATGTATAATTATTATACATCATCATTATCAGCAGCAGCAATAATAATAATAATAATTATTATTATTATTATTATTATTATTATTATTATTATTATTATTATTATTATTATTATTATTATTATTATTATAATCTATTCAAAATTGGATTATATATCAACATCCTACATTCATGTTGTCAATATAAAACACACATGTGTGCACTTACTCACATATATCCACACCACATTCCCTTTGCTATTTCGTAGAAATGAAAACGATTTTGTAATATTTTTTGTCTTCCCCTCCCTAAACAATCTCTAACCATCGGGCCAGGCCCTGCCACTTGAGTGGTGTCCATCCCCTACTATGGGTGGCTAACAGTAAAAATTAAAAATTTATAATCAATGTTCCATATTTCTGTTCATTCCGTGTACCGTTACATACCAGTATTTAATATAGCTTATAAGTTACACTTACTGAGACAGAGTTCCTAGGAAAAATAAATGCTTAAATAAGGAAACATTCATTTATAGAGTAAAAAACATGTGGACATAGATACATTTTGAGAGCAGATTTGAATTGATTTTTATTGTTTATTTCACCTCCTTCTGACATTTCTTCTTCTATTCTGACTTTGACTCGTTGTTTCATATAAAGATTACTGAACAGTCTTCTCTCTTTCCAATCTACACCAATTTCCTTTACGATCCCCATCAGTTTATTCAATTCCACTCTAAGGCTTTTGACAGAATGGATTGGATTAAACAGATCCTAAAGAAAATTTGTGTGGATTGGAAAGAGAGAAGACTATTCAGTAATCTTTATATGAAACAACAAATCAAATTCAGAATAGAAGAAGAAATGTCAGAAGGAAATGAAATTGAGAGAGGAATACGTCAAGGATGTCCTTTATCACCTACCCTATTCAATATCTACTTGGAGGATTTAGTAAAGAACTGTTTTCAGAACATGGGAGGAGTGATAGTAGGAGGAGGAAGAATAAAGTGCATAAGATTTGCTGATGATATGGCGTTGTTAGCAGAAGAAGAAATGATACTAAAGGATATGCTACTGGAGCTAAATGACAGTTGTGAGCAGTATGGGATGAAGATAAATGCAAATAAGACGAAGAACATGGTCATAGGAAGAAAAATACAGAAGATAAACTTGCGAATTCTAAATGTGGACAGCTTCAAATACTTGGGGTGTACTATAAACAGTAATATGAGCTGCTACCAGGAAGTCAAAAGGAGGATAACAATAACCAAGGAAGCATTTAATAGAAAAAGGAGCATCTTCTGTGGACCTCTGCAATTTTTTTTTTTATTTTAGTAGGTTATTTTACGACGCTTTATCAACATCTAGGTTATTTAGCGTCTGAATGAGATGAAGGTGATAATGCCGGTGAAATGAGTCCAGGGTCCAACAGCGAAAGTTACCCAGCATTTGCTCATATTGGGTTGAGGGAAAACCCCGGAAAAAACCTTAACCAGGTAACTTGCCCCGACTGGGAATCGAACCTGGGCCACCTAGTTTCGCGGCCAGATGCGCTGACCGTTACTCCACAGGTGTGGACACCTCTGCAAAAAGAACCAAGGAAGAGACTAGTGAAGTGCTTTGTATGGAGTGTGGCATTGTATGGGGCAGAAACATGGACATTACGACAAAGTGAAGAGAAGCAAATAGAAGCATTTAAAATGTGGATATGGAGAAGAATGGAATGTGTGAAGTGGACAGACAGAATAAGAAATGAAGCTGTGTTGGAAAGAGTGGGTGAAGAAAGTATGATGCTGAAACTGATCAGAAAGAGGAAAAAGAATTGGTTAGGTCACTGGCTGAGACGAAACTACCTACTGAAGGATGCATTGAAAGGAATGATGAACGGGAGAAGAGTTCAGGGCAAAAGAAGATAACAGATGATAGACGACATTAAGATATATGGATCATATGTGAAACGAAGAGGAAAGCAGAAAACAGGAAAGATTGGAGAAAGCTGGGTTTGCAGTGAAAGACCTGTCCTTGGACAGAACACTAAATGAAATGAAATGAAAATTTTATTTCTAAGGGTAGAGAATTAAAATCCTGTATACATTCGCAGTATCTAGGGTACCTACACGTTAGGGTAACTGATGGATTATGTAGATAAGTTTTATATCTTGTATTTATGTTATGAATGGGTCTATCTCTTAAGAATTTACCTTATTTACGTAGATCATTAGAAAAAATCTTTGAGAGGAAACATCAGTATGCCTATTTCGTGCTTTTGAAAGGTTAACAAAAATCGTTTTATATGAATCAGCTATTAAACGTATACTTTTCTTTTGGGAAATGAAAATGTTTTTGTTCTTCTAGGAGTTACCAAAAATTTTTCATAACAAAAGCTTTAGTATATTAATGTCAGCAAAATGTTTCATTGTCATAATAGCATAATAGCATAACAAACTGAATCAAGGTTTTAGGTAATATGTTCAATATATTCCTTCAAATTTAACTATTTGCAGTTTTAAAATCAGAAACTTAGTAGGCTTACATAATTTACAGTTTACTTAAAAAACGTACCATCATTTTCTACGCATAAGACTTGATCTCCAGCCCTATATCAGAATCTTGATTACATTTGACTCATCTACCTTGTATATTGAGTGACAATTTATTTGCTTTAAAGGAGGAACTCGTAGAGACAAATAGGGCTACTGTACTTAGTTTAGTTTCAGAGTTATTATTATTTTTGCTTGTTATAAGACACTAGCGTCATCTATAATAGAAATTGTTTGAGACAAATTATTTATAGCTAATGATATGTTGATGTGCGTGAAAAAAATAGTGAGGAACACCATGATTTATAAAACTTGACATAGAATTTTTTTCATTACAAATTGCACAAAATGACACTAGTGTCATCTACGAGTATAATGGAAATTGTTTGAGACGAAAGTTAGCCTAATGATATGTTGTTGATGTGTGTAAAAACAATAGTGAAGGACACCATGTTTCATAAAACTTGAAATTGATTTTTTAAAATTAATAAATGCATAAATAGATTGTCTCTATCTCTTGATTTCTGTCTTTTAAATATGACGAGAATCAATTTAAATACCGGTATTTATTTCTACTGTCATTGAAATTAAGTTTAGCAAATAGCACTTTAGGATTTATAAAATCGAAGAAATATTTCATCCACTTTTCTGTGTTCAGAGACACTTGGTCCACAGTACAACATCCACTCGAAATTATGTCCAAAAAAGTTACGGTACGTCCATGGACATTTTGACCACAGATTTCCTTCCACCACTACTACGTGCAAAAAGTTAATTTACTGTTTAATCCGTTTTATTAGCTGTGTAATGTGTGTAAGTAATAAAATATGGTACCTATCTTCTCAATTTTTGCCAACTGAACAAACATAGTCAATAGAATTTTTTTATCAAATTTTCCTGCTTATGTACATAGGCTACGCACTTTCAATTAGAAAAGATGAAATCACATAATAGGCCTACCTACAGAATAGGTCTATATTCCAAAATTTCAAATCTGCAGCACAAGGAATGAACTCAGATTTAACTCTAAACCTACAATTATTCATCTTAGTGGATTTTGAAAACAGTGCAATAAATGTTGCTCAAGCTATGTCCCAAAATAGTATGGTAAAGGGATGTCCATTATCTTTTCGGTTAGAGCATTTGACGTCACGCAGTAAATCTTGAATTTCGAGAACCTTTTCTAAGTGATGTTAATCGCATTGGCATCTGTCGCTTTCATATCCTTACACTTGTTCCATTGGAAGATGTAGATGTTTTGGACCAAGTAGCAGATTGTTGTCACGATGATGTCCATGATCATGTTGTATACATCGAGGCATTATTATTATTATTATTATTATTATTATTATTATTATTATTATTACCGGTATTGTTGTTATTGTTATTATTGTTATTATTATAAACTCATAAAAGTCTCTTAAGCTTCTAAACCGGGCAATAAAAACGTAGAAGATGGACTTTCTTTCTGTAAGAATGCATGGATGAAAATTCTCTGGGTCAAACAGTACCGCATTATATAGCCAATTATAGAAAAAGTGGTGAATTAACTTATTGTTATTAGATATTTTTGTGCTTGTATTTATATCACGCGACAGTGGAAAATATGTCTTCCTAAATTTAGGTAACAATGGTATTATTGTCTTCCAGGGGCTTGGAACATTGCTCCCCTTTAACAAAAATACTTTTGGAGCAGTCAAGGAAGGGGTCTCTGCTTAATTCGAATCTGGGAAATGAATGTAACATTATAAGTATTTCTAAATCAAATCCTGGGGTTGATAATGTCGCATAAGACTTACTTAAAATGTTTATTATTATTATTATTATTATTATTATTATTATTATTATTATTATTATTATTGTTGTTGTTGTTGTTGTTGTTGTTGTTGTTGTTGTTGTTGGAACAGTTATAGTGAGCCACAGTAATGTGAACCTACGTTTACATCATTCGTTTTACCACAAATTTGGTTCACGATAAAATAGGCCTACTAATTTGCATTATATTTCTGTATTGCATTTTTGGTCCAGGGAAAATGCCCTCTTTAAAAAAATCTGCTTTCATTCGCTTATTTTTAGTACTATCAAGCGGTGATAATTTTTTTCGGGGAAGCAATTCCATGGAAACCCTGTATGTAGACAACAGACATCGAAGCCCAATCGAGCAATGGCATACATACAGGCACTGCTTTCCTTCACGTCATGCCACTCGGCTCACTATAGGATAGTCTTAATATTATTAATTCCTAGGCACAACAGCCCATGAAGGACATGACCGACCAGCCAGCTGCTGGCCTCACGTCCACATGCCGAAGCAGAGATGGACGATCATCTAACCAGGTATCGTGTGGTTAGCACGATGATATCCCAAGCAATTGTAGCTGACTTTCGTAACCGGATTTCTCTATCTATCGTAGCTCCCCAAATGCATCAAGATTCTGGGTGAGCATTGGTCCCATACACTGAGGACTCGAACCAGCGCGCATTCCGTAACATGATTCCTAGGCAGGATGCCTTAGACCACGACGCCAGGGCGCGGGACCTTAATATTATTTTCATTTCATTTAATGTTCTGCCCAAGGGAGGTCTTTCACTGCAAACTCAGTTTTCTCCAATCTTTCCTATTTTCTAACTTCCTCTTTGTCTCCTCATAAGATCCATATATCTTAATATCGTCTATCATCTGATATCTTCTTCTGCCCCGAACTCTTCTCCCGTTCACCATTCCTTCCAGTGCAGTAGGCAGTTTCTTCTGAGCCAGTAACCCAAACAATTCCTTTTCCTCTTCCTGATCAGTTTCATCATCATTCTTTCTTCACTCACTCTTTCCAGCACAGCTTCATTTCTTATTCTGTCTGTCCATTTCACATGCTCCATTCTTCTCCAAATCCACATTTAAAATGCTTCCATTCGCTTCTCTTCACTTCGTCGTAATGCCCACGTTTCTGCCCCCATACAATGCCACACTCCATACAAAGCACTTCACTAGTCTCTTCTTTAGTTCTTTTTCCAGAGGTCCGCAGAAGATGCTCCTTTTTCTATTAAAAGCTTCCTTGGCTATTGCTATCCTCCTTTTGATTTCATAGAACTTAAATTGCAAAAGGTTTATGTACCGGTACCGGTAGTATAATACAATATGTGTGGATTAACGTTTCCTGTTACAGTATTTAGAACGTCCTGCTGTTACATAACCAATCATTTACTCTGCAAGAGTGGTTCTCTCGCTGGCCTGTAGCTCAATTTTCCTCAGTTTACTTCTAGTTACAGAGAGAACTACAATATTTATATTACCATCTTAGTACAGTTTCATAGCAGTAAGTTGAGATCGTGTTATGGAGTTTGGAAGTAACATAACCCTGCAGATTTTAACAGTATTCCTTGTTTAGAATATTGTACATAAAAAATTCTAATATTTGTATCATATACAGTAAGTAATATTTTTCCCAGAAAAAAAAAATAATTTTACCCTAAATGTTAACGCTGTTTTACTTGAGAAGTACTATTACTACGATTCTGATTTTTACTCTTATCATCAGAAAAACTGATAAAGATTTATTTATCCCTTTACAGTTTTTAAATGAAATGGACGGTTTTCTTGCGAACTAAAAAGAGATTAACGCACATCATTATTCCTTGACATAGGAAGTCCAGCAACCCTCCAGCCTGCAGTGACAAAGAGATAACTCGTTGGATGGAACGCTAACTGAAACCGAATGTGTGTGTGTTATCGTAGGTGAGCCGGAGAGGCGCTGTTGCCAAATTAGGCATATTTTCAGCTTCATTTTCTAATTTAATCATGCACTTAATTACAAAAGCATAATATGTTTTGTTTATTTATTTTAATGTATCGCTTCCTAATGGCGAGTACTTGACTGCCCGTGATTTACCCGTATGAAACCAGTTGTGTAGATCGATTTAACGACAGAATAGTTGCTCAGAATGTGCCATAGGAGACAGGTTTACGCTGCACCTACGATGACATGATATATTATGCCGAAGATTTGTTGGAATGCCACAGGGGAACCGGAGAAAACACTTAATCGGCATAGCTCAGTCGACTGAGGCGCTTGCCTGCCGATCCGGAGTTGTTCTCGGGCGTGGATTCGATGCCCGCTTGGGCTCAGTTTTTCCGAGGTTTTCCCCAACCGTAAGGCAAATGTCAGGTAATCTATGGCGAGTCCTCGGCCTCATCTTGCTATCACCAATCCCATCGACGCTAAATAACCTAGTAGTTGATATAACATCGTTAAATAACCAAGTAAAAAGACACTTATCTGGACTATGGGCTTGCCCAACAAAAATTATAAATCGGGGATCGAACCCGAGTCCACAGGATTATGAATTCAGCGCTCTAAACACTGGACAATCGTGGCAGCGCTTACTATTATTATTATTATTATTATTATTATTATTATTATTATTATTATTATTATTATTATTAATTCTCTTTTATTTAACCTATATTTCTGTTATTAGAGATTGCCATGAGGTAAAGGATAGGTACCAAAAAGTTATAACTGAAAAACATTTGTGAAGATTATACGCACATAAACGTCAGTGACTGATAAATCATTCTTTATCATCATCATCATCATCATCATCATCATCATCATCATCATCATCATCAAAATAATAATAATAATAATAATAATAATAATAATAATAATAATAATAATATTATTATTATTATTATTATTATTATTATTATTATTACTTACAAATGGCTTTTAAGGAACCCGCAGGTTCATTGACGCCTTCACATAATCCCGCCATCAGTCCCTATCCTGAGCAAGATTAATCCAGTCTCTACCATCATATTCCACCTCCCTCAAATCCATTTTAATATTATCCTCCCATCTACGTCTCGGCCTCCCCAAAGGTGTTTTTTCCTCCGGCCTCACAACTAACACTCTATATGCATTTCTGGATTCGCCCATACGTGCTACATGCCCTGCCCATCTCAAACGTCCGGATTTAATGTTCCTAATTATGTCAGGTGAAGAATACAATGCATGCAGTTCTGTGTTGTGTAACTTTCTCCATTCTCCTGTAACTTCATCCCTCTCAGCCCCAAATATTTTCCTAAACACCTTATTCTCAACCACTCTCAATCTCTGTTCCTCTCTCAAAGTGAGAGTCCTAGTTTCACAACCATATAGAACAACCGGTGATATAACTGTTTCATAAATTCTAACTTTCAGATTTTTTGACAGCAGACTAGATGACAAAAACTTCTCAACCGAATAATAACGGCATTTCTCATATTTATTCTGCGTTTAATTTCCTCCCGAGTATCATTTATATTTGTTACTGTTGCTCCAAGATAGGCCTATTTGAATTTTTTCACCTCTTCGAAGGATAAATTTCCAATTTTTATATTTCCATTTCGAACAATATTCTGGTCACGAGACATAATCATATGCTTTGTCTTTTCGGGATTTATTTTCAAACCTATTGCTTTACTTGCTTCAAGTAAAATTCCCGTGTTTTCCCTAATAGTGTGTGGATTTTCTTCTAACATATTCACGTCATCCGCATAAACAAGAAGCTGATGTAGCCTAACCCGTTCAATTTTAAACCCTCATTATTATTATTATTATTATTATTATTATTATTATTATTATTATTTCAATTTTAGGTTTTCAGGAAAACTGCTTCCTGCTTTATTTTCTTGGGTGCGTCTTATGAGGCATAGGCTACACTGACAAATACAGTAGGTATATTCTTTTCTGTTGATTCATTTTCCTCTAGAAAACTCATCATTGCCCCCTTCTCCACTGTTAGGAAATCCTTGATAAATACAAATGCCTAATTTTGATTTATCATTTTCTATAGAAGTATAAAGAGAACGGGTTAAGTGACCAAATCTTTGCAAAATAAATATTCCAATCATTATTTAATACATTATTTAAAAAAAATCTAAAATGCTGCAAAATGTAAATTACGCGTATTTGTTACCATGTCATGAGATCAACACCTAATAGAAACTGTGTGTGAATTTGACTTGATTATTGTGTTTTACACTCAACATTTACATTTACAGTAATTTGACATAAAGTTATTTTACAAAATGAATAGATTAAGTAAACTGAGATAGCCCAGTGCTGTGGAGTCTGTCCATGAAACGAGCGGGCCCGGGTTCAAACCCAGGTTAGGGGTTTTCCGAGGTTTTCTTTCAACCAATTGAAGCAGAAATGGTGGGTAACTTTCGGTGTTGAACCTTGGACTTATTTCGCCATCTTTATATTATTATTATTATTATTATTATTATTATTATTATTATTATTATTATTATTATTATTATTATTATCATTGCCATTGCTTGGGTTTAATTCACAGTGCAGCGTGCTGCATTCGTACAAGAGTGCGGTCGTTCGTCAACAAACATTGACAAAAGTGGTAAGTAGGCCTATAATAAGCCTCAGGCTGAGGTGCAATTTGTCAGAGAAATGTGACTGAATATGGTTTCAGATGAAACTTTAACTTGATACATGATCAACTAAATACTGTTACCCTTATAGCCGATATAGAACCTTACGTTTACCAAGTGATTGTTTTACATTACAGTAGGCCTAATTCAATGGAATGTGTTTCATTCATCTTGACGTAATTTACTATAATATAGGCCTATTTGATATTGACGAGATTTTAATTGTCGTTGAATTTTCATCGGAACTTTACAATGGATGAGCACTATATACTTCTAGCGTATTTCGACACTAAGATGGTTAATTACGAGAGTAATTTATAGTACCTACAGTTTTATTCATGGGTGACATTTTACTTTATATCTTGATGATAGTTTTTATTAATTTCTCATATCGTAATTCTGCTGTCTGAAAATAGCTTCTGTTTACTGAATTCATAATAAATTCATAATGATGCAAACGTAATTATTATGCTGCAGGCCTATATAAACTCTTGAAACAACATTAAATTATGTTTTTTTCTGTTACTATGAAATAATATATGTAAAATTATATTAGTCTTTCAAATATGCCTTTCAGTTATTAAGTTATAGTTTTAATAGACAACCGGTACATGAAATCTAGTATTTTTCACGATAAAGTTATTTCATGAGTTCATCTGTAATCTAATTGCGTTTGTTTGCTTTTACAATTTAATAAAAGTATCTTCTTCGTAATAAAATTATTTAATCAAGTTACCATTCCACTTTGGTATGCCATCTTTGCTCTGAGTTTTAAAGATAGAAACAATTTACGATTTTATACGAAGGTGCGGTACTTGTGAAGATATTATAATCAAGCTTGTTAAATGTATATATATATGCTTAGCAATGTTATGATATTATGTTGTGCATATAGCAAATAAAATAATACACTTGTTATGGCATATAGACGTAGACTATGTAATATATCATTTCATCATACACATATTGCATTTATTACTAGGTACGCTCATAATATTCCATAGTTTAAATTGTTTCTAAATATCGCGTTACTTCGCTTATTAACATAAGTTTGAATAGCACTATGTGATATTCATAGCTGCTTGCATGCAGTAGTGGAGAGTGGCTACTAGAGATGTTTATTTCGACAGAAACCAAAGCTATTGTAAGAAGAATAAGTATATTGATATAAGGATATAAATATGTTTACATTTAATCTTACCAGAAACATATTTCGACTTCTTAATAGCCGGATTTTTAACAGATTTCATGAAACAGCGCGGCATGTTGACTACACTAAACCAGTCCTTGTTTTCTACCTTGCGTTGCACCTCAATGAAAGCGAATCTAGGGATACAGAACTTGACGTACTTTGTCGATTGTTACGTAATACCATGTTGCCGAAACTGCTGTCTTGTCGTATCGTATCAAGGAAATTCATATTATACACTCTTGAATACGAGCCTTAAAATTTTCATTACAATTTAATCGTCTTATATAAATGTATAATTTTGTAGGCCTACTTGTTGTAAAGGAAATGTAATAAGAAGCTGTCACGTGATGTATGTAAATACTGTATACTAAAATAATATGTTGAATAATGAACACAGTGATTATTAATCCATATATTATGCAGTGATCATCATCATCATCATCATCATCATCATCATCAGTAGTCTAATTAGTCGAAATGGAAATGCGTGGCATTTTCAGAGTTAATGTTTAAAAATTTTACAATGGTCAAGAAGATGGTCGAGTCAATATTCTGCATTATAACGTAAGAGTGACCAGATATTATACTCTTTGTAATAGTGTTATACTCTTTTAGAGGTCAAAGTACTCTGTAGTCTTTTCTATCTGAAAATATCTCCAATTATACGCTTTTCTTTATTTTTATAAATTTCACGTATTTTCTAATTGAATGTCCTGACATATTTAAATTCCGAATACATTGCACAAAATGTAGTTAAAATTAATCATAATTACATAAAATTAGATTAGATTAAAATATTTACACAAAACTGTGCCTACAGTTACGTTAAAAAAAACTCATATTTTTATTTTTTTTTACATATTATTACAAGCGCTCGATATGTGCCGCTCTAGTGACTTGCATACATCAATTTTGTAATAAAGTTCGTTTCACACTCGATTTAGCATGTTTCTGTCAATTTCAGCAAAGGCATGATACGAGCACGGAATTCTGGCAGATCAGCCGTAATGGTGGTACAAACATTGAATCCTTCACACACCCCACACAAAAGAGTCACAAGGGGGTAAGACGGAAGAGCGTAGAGACCATGATAGTTCGTGATCACCATTCCCGGTACGACCAATCCTTTGGTTTCGCAGCTGGTGTTTAAGAAATCACGAACCTGAACTCGTAACTGGCACGTACGCGCTCAACTGTTTTTTCAGGCACAGAAGGATCAGTTGATTTTCCTTTACCGAGGCATAGCCCTACTATAGTCAGTACGTTTTCATGGAGATACGCTTACCGTATTGAAACTTTCATGAAAACGGGGATTTAGAATGATCTGAGTCTCAAGTTCGATACACCTAAACAGTGAGGTTGGATCGTATTCAATATGGATTGAGTTGCATGAAAACTGGTGCCGTATCGTAGCCTATACAAAATGATTTCAAACAGTAATATTTCAATTGGTGTCACTTATGAGGTTTAGAATTGTCTTCGGACAGTTGACTAAACAACAGTATTTCCTAGACCTCTGTTTTGGACTTTGTGTTTGCATTCGCATTCTGCGCATGCGTCAACCTTCCCTATATTTTGTAAAAATAGCCAGGAGTAATATGCGCGCTATATAGCAGAGTTTTATAGCTTAAAGCGGGCTATAGGCCTACTTTTCTTTCGTTGTGCGGGTTAACGTATAATCGCATGCTGCACAAATGTTAGCTACGTACATGAAGAGTCCACTGCAAGAATGATGGATGTCATTTGGAATACATTTTTCAGGAGAAGCAATTGAAAGTTTGAAATGCTTAGCGCTCGAAGCTTAACTGTGATTTTCCGATCATTACTGGACAATGACTATCAGTGTTAATGCCATATAACTAACTCTGTATGTACATTCTACATGTCTTAAGCTATGCATTGATAGTCTTGGTTCATTTTCGACAAGAAAGTGACATCCATCATTCTTGCAGTGGACTCTTCATATGTCTTTATCCGAGGGGCCTGTAGCTGCATAGTAAAGCGTCCGGTGTGCGCTGGCCTTTAAAATTTTAATCTCAACACTGTACAACCATGTGATTTATCCGTTTATTCAACGTTCAAGTTTCAGTTTCAGTTCTGATCTGGACTCGTTACATAGTCTGGTCACATAAAGTAAAGTTTAGTATTTGTTCTTTGTCCTGTTGTGCTGCTGATGTCACGGGCTTGGATTTGACAAGTGTGACATTTTTTATCTTGCATGTGAGTGTGATAAGTGAAAAATTAGTTTAGATTTGTGGTTGAAACAACACCTTCATCCAGTAAACGCATTATAAATGAAGTTTAATCTAAAATTTACGTCTTGAAGGGCTAAGGAAGCTGAAAAAAATCTTTACAAGAATTTTGGAAACACTGCTGAAAGCGAATCCAGTTTTTTTAGTACCGGTAATCTTATTAATTATGTATGTTTGTTTATACCAGTTTCTTTTCAGTACCTTAGACATTCCTATAGTAGTGCGTGATGTCTTATATATACGGTACTAGTACGTTATTTAGTTCGCAAGTGGGAACAATGTCTTATTTAGAGCACCTAGTGGTATAACGGTTAGCATGCTGGTCTCTTACGCAGAGGGCCCGGGTTCATTTCCCGGTGGGGTTGAATTTCCTGGTTGAGGTTTTTAAGGGTTCTCCTTCAACTGTAAGACAAATGCCAGGAAATTCGGGCCACAACATCCCTGAATATTACCGGCTTCATTCGTCACCAAAATCATATTCATAACAAATCAGTAATATCTACGGATAAATTTCAGAACACGGATTCCATACTTTCCCTCTTACTTCAAAATTCCAACCTTGTGCACACAAAATAAATAATTGCTACTGAAAAGTGCCTTTTCGTAAGCATGGTGATGCGCATTTGATAAAAGCAGACAAATCTGCTCTTCTTAGTATTATTGTCAGTGAGGAATCTGTATACTGAAATTTTCCCCAAAAGGTTAACTCGCGATATGACCAAAGATGTTAAAGCGAGTATAAATAGGCCCTAACAGCAAAAAAAGTCTTATTTAAGAAATCCTAAAAATCTCAAAATACTGTAGTTGTATCACAAGGTAAATCTACGCATACCAGCAGTTTCCCCCCCCCCCACCACTTCGACCACTGGATTTATCCTTTCTTCAAAAACCTTTTTCCGGCTTGGTTCCCAATAATCATCACTTTCTCTACTGCAGCTAGTGTTGAGCATGACTTACCTGTTACCGGTACTTACTTTGCCTACTTACAAATGGTCTTTAAGGAACCCGCAGGTTCATTGCCGCCCTCATATAAGCCCGTCATCGGTTCCTACCATGTGCAAGATTAATCCAGTCTTTATCATCATATCCCACTTCCCTCAAATCCATTTTAATATTATCCTCCCATCTACGTCTAGGTCTCCCCAAAGGTCTTTTTCCCTCTGGCCTCCCAACTAACACTCAATATGCATTTCTGGATTCGCCCATACGTGCTACATGCCCTGCCCATCTCAAATGTCTGGATTTAATGTTCCTAGTTACGAATATGTCAGGTGAAGAATACAATGCGTCCAGTTCTGCGTTGTGTAACTTTCTCCATTCTCCTGTAACTTCATCCCTCTTAGCCCCAAATATTTTCCTAAGAACCTTATTCTCAAACACTTAATATCTGTTCCTCTATCAATGTGACAGTCCAAGTTTCACAACCATACAGAATAACCGGTAATGTGACTTTTATAAATTCTAACTTTCAGATTTTTTGACAGCAGATTAGATGACAAAATCTTCTCAACCGAATAATAACAGGCATTTCCCGTATTTATTGTGCGTTTAATTTCCTCCCGAGTGTCATATTTTTTACTGTTTCTCCAAGATATTTGAATTTTTCCACCTCTTCGAAAGATAAATGTTAAATGTTATGTTTTATTTAACGACGCTCGCAACTGCAGAGGTTATATCAGCGTCGCCGGATGTGCCGGAATTTTGTCCCGCAGGAGTTCTTTTACATGCCAGTAAACCTACTGACATGAGCCTGTCGCATTTAAGCACATTTAAATGCCATCAACCTAGCCCGGGATCGAACCCGCAACCTTGGGCATAGAAGGCCAGCGCTATACCAACTCGCCAACCAGGTCGACTCGAAAGATAAATCTCCAATCTTTATGTTTCCATTTCGTACAATATTCTGGTCACGAAACATAGTCATATACTATGTCTTTTCGGGATTTACTTCCAAACCTATTGCTTTTCTTGCTTCAAGTAAAATTTCCGTCTTTTCCCTAATCGTTTGTGGATTTTCTCCTAATATATTCACGTCATCCGCATAGACAAGACGGTGATGTAACCCGTTCAATTCCAAATCCTGTCTGTTATCCTGAACTTTCCTAATGGCATATTCTAGAGCAAAGTTAAAAAGAGAGGTGATAGTGCTTTAGCCCGCAGCTATTTTCACCAATGTGTAGTCGAGATTTGATTAAGGTTTGTTCCACGGCCTTGGGTTTGTTCCAGTCAAATATATTACATAGTCAGCAATTCAGAATGCTTTCCGAACTAATACGGAACTTCTTTCGGCGCATGCATCAGTTGTGTACGGTGTCAGAACTTAGTTCGGGACTTACGTTGTTGGAACGTTTCTTGAATTCTTCTTTCACTGCCTTTGGAGTTTCTTCTCACATTAAAATTACACTAATGTTTATGAAAACTGCAACACCAAGAAGGATACATGTGACTGAAATGAAATCGATACTACAGATTAGGTACAATGTACACAAATTATTGGAATTACAGACCTGTATCTGATCTGTGACCGTGAGATTTCAATGTGGCTCCATACGCTGCAATCAGAGCCTCTAAGTGTCGTGGCATGGAATCAAAGAGGGCCTGGATGTGTTCCTGGGGAATCTCCCTCCACGCAGTTTGTATGCGAGTCCACAAAGCGTCAAGAGTGGGTGCTGAAGGACCATGACGAACAAGTTGCCGTCCAACCATATCCCAGACATGTTCGAATGTGCAGGCCAGGGAAGCAGTGATACCCGTATTTCTTCGAAGAAGGCTTGCACAATCCTCGCCACATGTGGCCGGGCATTGTCCTGCTGAAATATGACATGTGGAGTTGCTTGAAGGAGGGGGCAGTACCTCGGGCTCTAAAACCTCCCTAATGTAGCGGTTACTGTTCAGATTACACTGAATACGTAGGAGGTGAGATCGCATATTGTAGCCAATGGCGCCCCAAACCATCACACTAGGCGTTTGTCCGCTATGCCGCTCAACAATGCAGGCTGTAAGATTGCTTTCACCACGGTAGCGTCTAAGACGTATGCGGCCATAATTGTAGGACAAGTTGAAGCGGGACTCGTCCGGAAACTATACATTTTGCCACTCAGCACTTTGCCACTCAGCACGTGCCCATTGAAATCTGAGGCGTTGGTGATTTTTGGACAATGGAAGCCGACGCAACGGCATGCGAGCCACTAGTCCAGCCCTCAAAAGACGGCAACGAACCGTTGATGCAGACTGAACCACACCAGTTGCATTACTCCAAAGTCGACTCAACACTGTGGATGAAGCTGTACTGTCCGTCACGGCCACACGGGCAAGATGGTAGTCATTTCGTGCTGTGGTCACATTATGTGGTTCAGTACCCGCTCGTCTCTGCGTACGATCCTCTTCTACCCACTGGTTCCACACACGCATCACTGTCGTAGCAGCATGCCCTGTACGAGCCGAAATGTTACGGTATGACAAACCTGCTTCCCGGAGACCAACTATTCTGCCTCGTTCGAACTCATTCGTGCTGATATTGCGCCCTTCCATGTCGACGAGGCATACCTGCACTAGCTTTCACGTTTCCACTTCGTTTGGAAGCTCTGCACTGACTGAGCAAGGCATAACACTGACCTTGCTGGCAGGTGTGGTTTTTCGGGTGAAGCTCGTGAAGCGGCACTTCACCTGTTTACTAAGCGCAACTTCACTTATTTACAAGTATTTAAATATTTTATTTTATTTCACTTTATTTTTGTCTTTTACGTACTGCGTTGTAATGTGTTCTTCACTTGGTATTCTGCATTATGAAACACTAGTCCCATTGTACAGTAAATTGTCACTACTGGTTGGCGCAGAGAGGAGTGGGGAAGGGTGAAGGTTGCAGCTATTTCCCTCTTTCTAAAGTAGAGCTTCTCAATTTGAGAATTTGTTTACGGGTAACCATGGCAACGAACCCTTGTAAGATTTCTATAGAGCCTGTCTTCGAGGGT
Organism: Periplaneta americana; assembly: GCF_040183065.1. NCBI lineage: Eukaryota > Metazoa > Arthropoda > Insecta > Blattodea > Blattidae > Periplaneta > Periplaneta americana. The sequence continues at coordinate 67,424,669 of NC_091119.1, read as the reverse complement.
ACTTGAATCGCTGACGAAACATTTCGTTTGTAGCTGCAAGCACCCTTATAGCCTCCTGGCTTGGCTCTTTTGAGAGGAAAATAACGGCACGCGAATATAATGAGATAAATTCCTTGTCTTTCACCCTTCTTTGTACCTCTTCATTTTAGTTTGTGAGACGTGTGAATAGAGTGATCTGTGTTATGTCTTGTTGCTAAAATGATATGTTTGAAGATTAAGTTAACTAAGTAGTTATTTATTTTAGTGATAGTTTTGTAATTATTTTTAAAAGTGGTGACTCAAATATTTTTATTAATAATGAGGAATATATCCTATAAACGATATAGTGTGTAGCATGTTACAGACACCACTTTCGTAATGGACTGAAGGTGATAAAAGAGATGTGTTGTTTGCGGGTAAAACCAACACCCTTTCTTAATAAATCAGCAAAAAAATTTGAAAGGAAAGGTACAAGATCTTACACCAAACATTTTGAAAGCGCATTGTACAGTGTATATCAGTGGCTGTGCGGTAGTTCTTATTTGGAAAAATTGTTTTGTTGGCCTTGTTTGTTAGTTGGAATAAAAAAAATCGGCATGGAACTCTGATGGATTTTGTGACTTATTAAAGTCACAGATTCAAGCAACAGGTTTATGACTTCATTCAACAGGCGTACTAGGAGCAAGTCTTGATGGACTTAATGATATTCAGGGGAAAACGTACACGTGAAATAAAATGCCCCTATAAATACAAAAACACAACATTGACTCAGGCACTGAAAGGGGTAAATGATTATATATTGTTTGTGGATGATGATGTTTTTTTTTTTAATATGGACCATTATTACTGTCATCAAATCCAAGGTCAGTTGTATATGACAGGTTGTGATGTAGGATATTTGGCAGTATGGGCTCCACAGCAGCCTGTTGTGAATTTCGTTGAGAAGGACTCTTCATGGGAAAAAAACATGCAAATATTGCAGTCATTTTTCATTCATAAATTCGTGCCATGGTTGCACGAACATAAGAAGTAATAATGTGAATAGACTTTCATTAATATCCTTAACAGAAAAAAATGTGGTGAACAAATTTTCAAATCTTTGTAGTTTTCCAAATAAGGATCTGTGAAAGAAAAACCAAATTAGGAAAGAAGCTACACGTTTCATTTCGCTAGAAACAACACATTCAGGTGTAGACAAATATCTGGCGTCAGGTTGCCATGGCACCAAAAAATTTTTGTATAGTGCCTGAATTTTTTTTTATCGAGTTCTAACTTTCCAAGATTTCAGTTTCTTTTAGGCTATGTTGTTTCGACCAATATATAATGTTCACAAAAACAGTCGTAGGAAGAAATTTAAGTGCGTAATGTGTTTCATTAATTAATTATAATATTGTTTAATGTATTAGTAGTGAATATAGGGGCATTTTACTTCAAGTGTACATGTTTTTCCCCTCAACATCATTAAGTCCATCAAGACTTACTCCTAGTATGCCTGATGAATGAAGCCATAAATCTGTTTCTTGAATATATGGGTAAAATGCAGTCTTAAGATTTTGAAGTTCTGTGTATATCTCTAATGTCAAACATAATTCTTAACAATACAGGTGAACTATCAAAACCAAACTGAAAACTGCTGTCAAGGCATTAACAATATGCTTAACTCCACTGTTCTATAGTGCTGCTTCTCTAATGTGCCGTTTTACCCCTCTATTTTGACAGCCTCACACCTACGTGGCACTCAAAACAATCCTAATATCATAAAAGTGGGTTTCTATTACCAAATGTTGCAAAATGACTTTAAATGTGTTAAAATGTACAATATATGTATCTGTTGTGACAATTTATTGATTGTAGCAACTACTATGGAGCTAAAACAGTCGTTTGATTTGTTCAGTCTAATATTTGGTTCAGAAAGATAATTATATTTCGTGCTATAACTGTGAAATTTAGATCTATTTACATAATTGTTGAAGTTTTGTCAACATCTAATAAACAGGTTAGTATGTATAGATTTACGACAGTTAAAATTTTTTTCTCTGATGAATAAAGATCTAGAGAGTGTAACAAAAGTTTCTGGTACAGTGAAAATTTTAGTTTTTTTCAAATATTTGATGGTAAATATTACATTTTCAGCCAAATTATTAATAAAGGATTGCATCACACCACAATCAAGTAGCTTCAACTCCTACACCATAAAATTTGGTCATGGTTCCTGAGAAAATGGAAATTCATTTGATGGTAGTTACCACATCTGTCTTCCGGGTCATCTGTTTGCACCCAACAAGTTAAAAAATAGTTCCTATGCATTATGTTGATCCAATGAAAATAAGTCAAGCAAGACAACTGTTGTGTGGTAGAATGACGACTGCCTGCATAATGAAACCTGCCATTCCTTTGCTCAACCACATAGAAAAGCGAGTCATAAATTCTGTAATATTCTGAGAATTTAGTGTATTGGTTCCTGGTACGTGTTTTTAGCTGGCTGACTCAATAGCTACTGAGGATACTCAAAGCCCTGAAACTTTTAACTTTTTAAGTGTTTTAATAGCCACCTGTAACATTTAGTATTATGCACATTTTAATGATTATGGAAAACACTGTTGAATAACGACTAACAATTTAACATGTCAGAGTTTTACCATATTTCAATAAATTGTCCTCTAGGACATGAAGGACTTTAAGAGCAGCAAAAGAAGCCAGGAGAGGCTTCCTCTGCAGCTATACCATCACAGAAATATTTAAATCTAATAACCTGATCTGTTTGGTTCAGCCAGTTATTTCTGACATAACTCACTTTAAAATAAGTACGCGTACACTGTCAAAAATAAAGTACAGGGGTAAGTCTGTGAGATTGCTATTGGGGCATTACTAAATAATGGAACAGTACTTCTGTTTATAGCATTGTTAACTGAGACAATGTCAAAAACGTGGAAATCTATCTCCTCCAGCTTTAAAATAATACTGCTTCCAAACAAATACAAATGTTCGGCTTTTATGGTTGCAACACGCAAGATATGTGCTACATCTAAATAACTTGTGTCCAAACTTTGTGCCATAAAAACTGTGAATTTTCTTCTGCCTGACCAACTGTTATATTCCCACTCTTGTAATCAAACTGGGCTTTTAAATGGATTTCATCCACGAGCAGTAAGACAATTTTATCTTCGTCTTTTAGAAATTATACTTTCTTGGGGAAATAATTTAAGAAATTTGAAGACTGTTGATCTATTATGTATTTGTGGGAAAATTGTTGCAGACCCTACTTAATGTAATTTCAAAAGGCAACAATAAACCTATTGCTTCTTATGTATCTGTAACAATGTAGCCTATGGGTACAGATTGTACCAGTGACTAGAAAACCATTAACTTCCATGAATATCTCATGCTGACTTCTTACAATGTAACAGAGAAACTTGAACTATAAAAATAGCAAACTAATTGGCTCTTTTCCTGGCAGATCGATACACAAGCTGTTTAGCAAGTGTTGAATCAATTCCAGTTTGTCAGTAACTGCATATTCTCAATTTTTAAATCTAACACTAATTTCATTCACTATAGTGTTTAACTTACATATGTCACTTACCATGACTGGAATAGTTGCGTTGTCTATCCTTCTTGTATATCTTTCACATGCACTATAATTAATCACTATTAATAACTACATAATAGGCTACAGTATTCTGGGTAAGAAACTTCACAAATTAACAAACACACAGAGGTATCTTTCGTCATAAGTACCCAATCACTGTCCAATTTCGATTTAGAAGCAAGTTCATCTAAAGAATTAAATGTCATTTCCATTTGTTTATTATACACAGATAAACTCTCCTCCATTGAACCATTTAAGGCAATTGTATTGTAGACGTTCCCTACGAAGAATAGGATTTTCCCTGGATGATGATGCTTCACAAAGATATGAAGACAGTCAGGAAGTTTTGAAGGCACGTATCTGAAATAAATTTTACATATGAAAACTATTTCAGATTATGGTGAAGATTTTATGCAATTCTTATTTAATTATATTTTATAGAATGGAAGCAAAATAAACAATAAAAGGAAACAATGTGTCTTATTGGTGTTGAGGTCATAACCTCAAACCTGGAGCAAAATAATAATTCTGAGTCTTTCAGGATGTGAACAAGTCGCAGTACTGTATTAACAAATTACACTAGTGTATAGGAAGCTATTACAGCTTATGTAGCCTAACTAATTTCTCTTTACAAATTGCAACTTACCTTTCGTAAGAAGGGGACGTTACATTTGTTGTTCATAATCTCCCAGTCATTGAATCACACCTAAACATAATTAGTAGTGGATTTTAAAATACTTTTTGTTGTTTTAGATAATTGTGTGTTTGCACACACCTACCTGTGCGTTTTTTTTTTTTCAATGCACAAAATGTAGGTTAAACACTCTTGAAAATATGTGTAACTGTTGTAAGGGGCAAAGGAACTGGTCATGCTACTGCATTATTTCCTAGCCTAGTTGCCTCATAAGTGGTGCCTTCTTGATATCACTTGTGAGGTTCATACCAGTCTTTGGACAATTGACAGTTTATTATTTTTTTAATTCCTTGAATTAAAAACTTACAAATATTGGATTATGTTAATTTATTTCATATAAAAACAAGCTTATACAGTACATTTTAATGGTAACTACGTAGCCAACATATTAGGCCTATGTATAAATAAATTGGTGTAATTATTTACACATTAGGTATATGGTACTAATTTTTTTATATTAATTTTAAATCTTTTTATATAATAACATTAATTAACTTCCACTAGGTATCATTTAGCAATTCTAAAAGATAGGCCTATTTAAATCTATATTAGTTTTATTGATATAAATATTTATACATTTTGAACATTTTTTGATAGTATTTTCAAGAATTTAAGTTGGGCTGATTACTTGGTTGGGTTTTTTCCGAGGTTTTCTCAATGGCAGGTAATCTATGGTGAATTCTCGGCCTCATCTCGCTAAATACCATTTCGCTATCACCAATCCCATTGACATTAATAACCTAGTCGTCATTACAGTGTCGTTAAATAATCAAGTAAAAAAAAAAAGACATCAAATACAAAAGCTTGTGGTGTCCAAGAAAAGAAGTACTACAAATGGCTGACATATTGGTATATTCGTCACATGACATTACACAGGAAATATCACCTCATATGGTTGTAAATAACGGTGCATATTTTGAATTTAAAAGTATATTTTAGTGTAATCTAGTGTTTTGTATAATAAGAACTGTAGGCAGTGTATAAGTTAAGTTTTTCACAAGATGTGATGTATTACAGTGCATTTAGAAACAATTAGTAATCTACATGACAGAAATGTTCGTGTGTCACAACATATTTGCAATATTTTATTTCTTAATGGCACTTAATTTTTTGTAAAGTTTGTGATTTAGCAGTTACATGTACTACACAAGTGTCTTAATTATTTGGAATACAACTGAATGCATTTATGTCATTTGCCACAACAATATGACCATTTTCCATTTTGGTAATAAATCAAATGGCAAGAAAATACAATATTTAATATTTTTTACATTATTAATTATTCCTTTTCTTTAAGAATTTGTGTTTATACATAGGAATGCTTATGTTAAAAGAAATTGTCATTTTCATGAACTATTAAGTATTTAATTAATATCCTATGAAGATCACAGTTACTTCAAAAATGCTACGTGTGTCACTATGGAATGACCCAGATACATAAGGGGTAGCCAATGTTCTAAAATATATTTAACTACAGTGGTTGTTGGGCTGATTTAAATTACTGTCTTGACTCTTTTACACACCATTACATATGTTGTGCATAACACAGTAATTCAATATTTACTGTTTTTACTGCTTTTAACCCGCCAATGAATATAGATTTCTGGACATGGCTGCATATACACCTGTCCTTAACTTTGTACCCTACAGAACATAGATATAACTTAGCCGATTACACACAAAATTTCTGCAGTTTTTTTAATGGCAGAATGCCTGTAACTACATTTAGCACTTTCGTGACTGAACTGATTTTATACACCCACTCGACAATTGACTACATCATTACTTATTTTACATAAATCTTGAGCAGAATACTTTGCAAAACATTACATAGACATTACAGACAATGAATTTCACCAACAGTTAGAAAAATAGCAATTCATTGTGACCCATGTAAAGTACATAAGAAATTATTAAAATTTATTGGCCCTTTTATAATTTGCAACACCATTCTTTCTTAGGAAATCATTCACTTTTTTCACATAATTGTTCACTAAATTATTAATCTTCTTCTTCGTAGGTGTGACAGTCGGTTTCAGGCCATGACTGCCTTCACCACATTTACTAAATTATTGACGATAGGCGATATATTAGACTGGACAATATCTTTTCCACATTGAAGGGCTGATAATAAATTACATGACATATTGTCTACAGAAATTCTGAACAACACCTTTTGCTGATTTTCTTGTTGTAAAAAAAAAAATCTTTGTTGTGACCTAGAATTTTCTAAATAACTGCAAAAATATAAGGCACTAATGTTACAACATCTGTACTAGGAATCATAATTGACCTCTGTTCATCTGACACATCAAATTATTTCTTACATCTCTAGTTTCATTACCATCATTACATACAAAAATCTTACAATTACCACTCTTTAACTCTTTTAATATTCTATAAGAACAATAGCCTCTAATTTAATGCGAGTCATTCCATGCCAAATCAACACAGAGAAGTGCAATATTCAACCTGATCTCTTTTGATTTAATACGCATGTATGTACTAAGTAGCACATATTTGTGTAAAATTTTAGCTCTCTAGGTTTATAACTTTATGAGATACAGAGGATCAAATTTATGAAAGAACAACATTTTTCCATACAAATACTTTTCATTTAAATAGGCATAACATTTTTCTTTATCATTTCATTGGATTGAAAGAGGTATCAATGAAACTTAGCTAATGAAAAAAAAAAAAAAACCTTTCAAATTTAGTTTGCACGGTCATGTAATTTGACCTTTGACCTCGAATAACTCAAAATATGTTATTTCTAAAAATTCTGGAAAAAAAAAAATCTTAACCTAATCGTTCTATATTAATTACCATGATATTCAATTGTAACAGTAATGTTATGATATATTGCAAACTGTTTCACATAAATATCTTGATCTTTCATACTAAGCATATTAAGACATTTCTGACACATAGCATGTATATGTTTTTGCACATATGATGTAAGTAATCACTAACAAATCATATCTCTCAACAAACCAATAACATATCTTCTTATTACCAGCAACCACAGTAAACTATAAACTTCAATTAGCCAGTAACATGCTATGAAATTAAACTAGCCAGTAACATGCATTCTTATTATGACCAATCACAATACAAATTATAAAAACCATATCATATCATCATATTTATTAATCACTCACAGCCAGTGACTAATTGACCACCTGTAAAGTAATAAATTAGTACCTCCAATTTGTTAAGTGTAGAGTACAAATTGTGAAAGCTTGGAAGTATAGACAGTCTGTGTGATAAACATACACAGAATTAATTTGTGAAAAAAATTCAGACTCTGAAATTATAAGCCAGCTTAAAGATAAACTTCAAAGTAGTGTCACAAATAGTGAGAGAAAAAAAAGAAAAAAGATTCAAATACTGACGATTCTCGCACAAAGTAGGACTAACTAGTAGACAATTGAAAAATAATTTGGAGTTTCTAATTATTTAGCAAGAAAAGCAAAACAATTACAAAATAAATGTGATATATTAGCAAACCCTAATCCTAGATCTGAACGATCTGTTTGGTTCAGCCAGTTATTTCTGACATACTTTAAAATAAGTACACTGTCAAAAATAAAGTACAGGGGTCGCTCTGTAATATTGCTATTGGGGTATTAGTAAATTATGAAATAGAATTTCTGTTTAAAGCACAGTTATCTGAAACAATGTCAAAACCTGGAAATCTATCTCCTCCAGCTTTAAAATAATACCCCTTCCAAACAAATATTACAAATGTACAGTTTTTATAGTTGCAACATGCAAGATTATTATTTGCTACATCTAAATAACTTGCGTCCAAACTTCGTATCATAAAAACTGTGAATTTCCTTCTGCCTGACAAGTATTATATTCCCACTCTTGTAATCAAACTGAGCTATTAAATGGATTTCATCCACAAGCAGTAAGATATTTTTATCTTCCTCTTTTAGAAATGATACTTTCTTGGACAAGTATTTCAAGAAATTTGAAAACTATTGATCTATTATTGTATCTGTGGAAAAATTATTCCAGATCTTACTTAATGTAATTTCAAAAGGCAACAATAAACCTGAATTGCTTCTTATCTATCTGTAAAAATATAGCCTATGGATACAGATTGTACCAGCAACCAGAAAACTATTAACTTCCTGGAATACCTCATGCTGGATTTCTTACAATTTAACAGAAAAACTTGTTGAACAAGCAAACTAATTATCTCTTTTCCTGGCAGATCGGTACACATGCTGTTGAGCAAGTGTTGAATCAATTCTAGTTTGTCAGTACTGCATATTCTTAATTTTTAAATCTAACACTAATTTCATTCAGTATAGTGTATAGCAGAGACCTGCAAGAGAGCGATGCTTAACGATATCTGAGATCGGTTTTACCGAATGCACTTCGTGTGTAATCGCTCGAGCTCGGGTTTGGCCTGCGCTCGCTCGAGCTCGCCCGGGGGATCGCTCCCCTGTCGGAACGAGCGCTCGCTTCAACCACTGTATGCGAAGCAGTATGCTACAGTACTACGTAGTACAGCATTGGTAGAAATCGAATGCATTCATTTGATTATCAAAACCATTCGAAATAATAGAAATATTCACAATATCACTTGATTATTCATTGATTTTGCTTACCACCACAACAAGCCGTATGAAGTTACGCAAAATATGTACTCGCATAACAGAATATGTTCCATTTTAAGATAATGATAAGAGCTTCGAGTTCAGAATCATATGACGCAAAAATAGAATGATAAGCTTCGAATGTTCTGTGTGGTTGTAGCGTACTGACTCTTCTAACAGCCCCAGTATCTGACCCTGATCTTTATTAAATTAAACACCTGACCTACATGGTGATAAGAAAAAAGAGCGCTGCTCTCAGGCTATAGGCCTACGTATAGAATGACTAATCAACATACTGCAATGTTATTGAACAATTCATTCATGCATTCGAATGATTTAATCCTACAATGGAATAATCATAGAAATCATTCGATTGTTTTCAACAATTATATATTTTAGTGGAAATTTAATTAATTACACATTTTTCTTTGTTTAGATTGAAACAGCCTGAAATGATTTTCTGTATAAATATATTTCATTCCTACTCAGTTTAACATTTAACTTCAAAAACAAACTGAGACACAAATTTAATCGTGATAATATTGTAAATGCAAATGAAATGTTTGGTTATATTACTATAAAATGTATATAAAACCGAGAAATTACATTTAATACGTGACAACTAAAAATGTCTATCGAAGTATGAAATGCAAATAATAAATTAGTAGCGATATATTTTGTTTCATCTCGAACGTAATATGAACTTTACTCATTAACTTGGGAATATTTTTATTTTAGTAGGTTATTTTACGACGCTTTATCAACAGCTTAGGTTATTTAGCGTCTGAATGAAATGAAGGTGATAATGCCGGTGAAATGAGTCTGGGGTCCAGCACCGAAAGTTACCGAGCATTTGCTCGTATTGGGTTGAGGGAAAACCCCGGAAAAAACGTTAACCAGGTAACTTGCTCCGACCGGGATTCGAACCCGGGCCACCTGGTTTCACGCTGACCGTTACTCCACAGGTGTGGACAATCCTATGTACTTTAAGGTATTCTTATCGCTTACTTCTCCGAATTTAGTCCAAGCAGAGCTAGTAGGTAACTGCTTTCCCTTTTCTTCCACTACTCTGACTCTGCTGATTTAACTTTATTTTCGGCATATACTTTTGACATCGTGTCTTGTAATCTTTTACCATCAACAGAGACGGTGTCCGAGCCTCTGCTTGAGATCGACGTCGATACTATTGAATCATCTTCAACATTCGTTTTGATGTAACGTACTGATTAGACAAGCCTACAATTCACCTACTGCTTACTGCTACCGGAAGAGCACTCATGAACACCGAGCGCTCGTCGTCAGACCCGATCGCTCGGTGTGTTGCCTTACTTCGTGATTTATCGGAACTATTCGTATATGATCGCTATTCATTCAGTCAGTGCCTTCCTGGACTGATAACGATATCCCGCGCTCGCTCTCTTGCAGGTCTCTGGTGTATAGTGTACAGTATACCATGACTGGAAAAGTTGCGTTGTCTATCATTCTTACTTGTATACCTTTCACATGCACCGTTAATAACAAATCTAATTGTCTTTAGAGGTAGGTACGCAATATTTACGTTGCACATTTGTATATTCACATGTAAATATTCGAATCACAAGCTTCCATTTACTCGCATAAAGTAAATACCGGTAAGGATATCACTGGCAGTGCATGAGATGGCCGCGCATGCGCAGGATGCGCAGTTTACAATCTCACAACCTGCTCTTGGTAATCTCAGAGTACTTGATGATCCTGACGCGAGCCTCTCGTATCTCCAGTCTTTAATTATTTTATAGACTCAGTGGAAAGTTCAGTACTGCTAGAGGAGTGTAAAAATGTAACTACAAAATTCCTGAAATGTCAGTGAAGTTGTTTGGCATTTAAATCAGATTTCAGACCATTGAATAAGGATGAACAGTCATATTACGAAAGCATTGAATTTGATATCATGACGTGTGTAATATTTGTGTGTATAATGTCTCTATAAATTACGTATTTTAATGCGATTTAATTCTAAATGTAGTCTTAACTTCCTGAATAATGGGTGACTGCAAATTCTCTAAACCACAACACATAATGAACAATATCATTAACATACTACCTCTGATTGAGGTTCTGGCTGATATGTACATCTGTTATCAGGCTGTACATCTCACTTGACGACATGACGTGTCAGAGGAAGAACAAATATGTGTCAGAGAAAGAACAATATTGTTTATATGCATATGAAGTCTGACTAGTGTAATTTGTAGCTAGTCGGCGATATATGCAATGGAAGGGAAAAGGAACTGGCCACTCTACCCCATGATATTCTGGCCTAGTTGCCTCATAAGTGGTGCCTTGTTGATATCACTTGTGAGGTTCAGACTTCTCTTTGGACAGTTGAATAAACAACAAGATCAACATGCGGAAGCAGTTCAATCGATAGTTTGTGTAAAATGTTATACTGTATATTTTAATTCGCTGAATGCACCTTTCAACATGAATTCGAATATTGGCAACGCTGTAAGTAGTTTCGACTTCTTCAGCTGTTAATTTACCATCATGCAGATACGGTGGAGTAACAACAATGGTCCCTTTATCGGAGAGGTTTGTTATTATTCTGGGAAAACCTGACTTCATCACCACCTTCTAATAAAGTCAATAATAATCCGCAGTCAGTTGTTATGAATGTGTCACTCGATCTGCCTCGGTAGCATTTAGATTTGAAGGCCACCATCTGATCCATATTGGGTGGCTGTTCCACTTCTTAACAATTAATTGCCACTCTACATTTTTGATTATTGTAGGCATTGTTTCCTGAATACTTTCTCTGCTACGCCTAAACCCAAAATTACATTAACCATTGTGAATGTCAACAACATTAAAGAGGCGGTAAAATACATTATAATTATAATTGTACAATTAACTCCGAACATCACCTTCATAGCAGAATACGACAATCCAGTTTTCCTTTTAATTGGAAAATATGAGTAGACGATTTTCTTTACTAATCTTACTCTTGGACAGAATTTTTCGAAAGCTTTCGAAGTGAAATTCACTAATAAAAATGGCAAAAATAATATGTATGGTCTACATCTTGGGGCGTTTCGACTATCTATGGTAGCTATTTTTGGGTTAAATGATAGAATTGGAAATATTTCTTATTATGATTCTACGGGTATGATTGTTTCAATTGGCAGCAATTTTAACAATATATTCGAAACCACAAATGTCACTCTCATTAAGTCTGGTAGTTCTGTCTCATATTTTATTGCAGAATAATTTCGGAAACCTTGAATTTCATTAAACATATCATCTGTTCCTGAACGCTTGTCATAACATTTCTTATGTGACCAGTTCGGCATGTAATGGAATAGACACTTGCGCAGACAATTCACACAATTAAATTGTGAAAGAAAAAACAAAATCACTAAGAATGGTTTCATTTACTTCTGCTTGTATGGCTAATGCATTTTTCGAAATAACACTTGCTGAGCATTCGCCTTCCATAAAACTTCCTCTTTATGCGTCTCTTTCGTACCTTTCCGGAGCTAGTTGAGATGAGGCAGTCTTTTTCTTGTAATCTTTTATAAAAATACTGGGAACGGTATGCTAGTTTTGGGGGTGTTCTGATCTCGTTCCCAATAAAATGAATACCGAAAATTCTTGCTGCGAGTGTTGGTTTCCAAGGTGAACCATCAGCACTTGAAATCAAGAATTAAATATCGATATGAATACATTTAAAAATAAGTACATTATTATTTATTGTTGCTAATATTATACATAATATATATGTAAAGAACTCAGTAATTATATACTTTTTGAAATGTAAATGATAAATACCTGTCGTTGTTAACTTAATGGTTATTTATAAACATAATACTATATACATTCTATTTTTATATCAGGCCTAGTATATATATAATAATACTATGATTACAAGCAGTGTAGCCTTATTTACTTTCGTCTGCGTACTGCTTGGATCCACAATTAGCGTCGTTGCGCTTCAGTTTTCTGTTTTGGGAATGAATAAAAACAATATTGGTGGTGTGTTCTTATAAGCATTACTACACTCAAGAACACAGCAATTTGCATTACCTTTCCGCTTTTTAGGATCATCCATATTTCTAATCATTTAACCTGAGATGTTAAGTATATTCATACGCTTCAAGCACAACTCTATAGCTGCTGTCCCGCAGTTAGTAACAACAGTCGCCACCAGAGGAGCTTGCACGGTGCCTATACCTATATACATATCTCTATTTATTTATCTATGTAACATATACAAGACAGTGTCGCCAGCGAATATGGATTATACTTTATAAAGAATGGACACTTCGGTCGGGGTTAAACTATAAAACGTCTTTGCGCGTCCGTACCTTTGATGTAGCCGGACTGATTACATTTACCTTCAAGCCAGCGAATAGGGATTATAAAGAATGGACACTTCGCGTCGGCACACAGTATAAGCACAGTCTACTATATACAGTCGCGAAGCTCAATATGTAGTAAAAATGCAAACATGGGTAGTTGCCCACCACTAGGATCGCTACTATCGCCTCATCATCGCAGATCTCTCTCCTAGCAACCGACAAAATATGTTACACTTTCGTTGTCTTGTTCTTTTGGAAAAATTAATACCTTCCTTCCATTATTGAAATATTAAATGCATAAAGTTAATTTATTATTTTAATGAAGTATAATAAATTCCACCATAAACTCGAAGATACCTGCAAGAAATAAGTTAATATAATTTTTGTTTGTGCAAAACGAACTGAAATTTACTATAATAGCTTCACTCATACAAGATTATAGCGATAATTAACTATGAAACCAATAAATATTAATTTGCATTTCTCTTTACAACAATAATAATGGAAATATGAATTAATGGAGTAACTTACGTGTACCGGTACTTGTAGTGTAGGCTTACGTAGTTAACAAAGTGGGATGAGGTTAAGCAATAATAATCACACCAGAATTGGAAATAAAACGTGATCAATAAATTTTATTGTAACAGACTTTTTCTACGTCTCTAGTAAAGCAACAAATAAAAATAACAACAAAATTAACAGCTATAATTAAAAACTTATCCTTTGAAGAAAAAAGTAGGCCTAAGCAATAATAATCCCACCAGAATTGAAAATAAAACGTGATCAATAAATTCCATTAAAACAAACTTAATTTTTCTACGTCTTTAGTAAAATAACACATAAAAATAATAACAAAATTAATAGCTACAATTAAAAATATATCCTCTGAAAAAAAAAGTAGACCTAACCTTTATTTCTCTGGAAATTTAGCAGCCTAAATGACAGAACTTTAACCGGTATCTAATGTCCTTTCGGTTAGACTGAAACATTTCATTGTGAAATTTAAGGATATAATGTATTCTAACAGTCACAAAGAACTTCAAATTAACAGTTTTGTTTCTGCACAGCATTCTTGTGGAAACCCAGGAACCTTTCTGAATCTTTCGGAAACCGGAAAAAGGATAACTCTGGCCTCTTTCTCTTACTGTTGCTACAATTTATGGAACTACAAACTTCTCCTCCTTGTCCCATATTATTATTCCAATGATTATATTTTAGCCATTAACATTTTCATTATAACCAATAACGAACATTTCACAAGCATCAATGTGAAATACGCAATGAGCTAGCACTCGATAGAAATACGACACAGTCCAAAGTCGACCATGGACAGTCTATTGTTTCTAGTTGCTAACCGCTTGGAGCGCTTTATCACGAGATTTGCAAAAAAACACCTCAAGCTTCGCGACTGTATATAGTAGACTGTGGTATAAGAAGAATCAGTAGGGACAATTCTTGTCGGCACCTTTGATGTTGTTCAAGTCCCCACACTGCCGGCTGCGCAGAAGTAGGAATGGACCAACGAGTTAGATACTATAGAGAGGACAATTGAACATTGGTCCGCCATGTTTCGGTTAGTCAAAACAAAGGGGCATGGCTCGGATGTTGTAGGAAATGACTGTGATGAAGTTAGTATTACTGTGAATTGAGTTACATATTAAGACTATGTTAATAAGTAAAAAGTAAAATACACACAAAACTTTACGTTTTATAACAGCTGTAGGCCTATGTTTTATTAGTTTCACTAAATATAGCCGAGATATTAAATGACAAACTATACTCGATGCAACCAAAGCAAAGCACCTAAAGACGGATGAATTTAATCGGCAGAAGAAAAATAAATAATTTTTTGACTTCGTCACAAATTTAATTAGCCTACAGCTAATCTAACCTAATATGAAATTATGTAATTCAGTGCTCACCAGGTGATTTCAAGAGAGACGACGTATGTAACTAATAGGAGTAAAATATAGGAAAGGTAGTGGTGAACATTTAAAAAAAATATCCAGTAATTAAGATACTGAGAAAAATTCATTTGAAATTGGAATTAACACAGATAACTTTTGAAAATTGAAATTATTAAAACTACAAATAATCTCTTAGCATGCAACATTTATTGAAATGATAAGATACTTACGATTAACATTGTTATCAGAAACAACAGGAGCTACAGCTAGGTACACTTCTTTTCGCGTGATGGAGACATCATGTAGTCTAATAGGCTATAGTTTGAAACAAATATTGTCGCGTGATGGAGACATCGTGTAGTCTAATATAATTTGAAACAAGCATTGATCTCACACGTGTCTCGCAACTAAGCAGAGGCTTTTGCAGAATAAAACTGTTCTTACATTATTTTGAACAATAATGACAAATTGTGTGTGATGCAAGTGCTAACTTTCCTCTTTGGTAACAAAAAGAGCCCTACGCATTAATAAAAAGAAAATTGGAGTAGGCCCTATAAACACAATAAATACTAAACTCTTGATGGTACAATCTTATTAATACAGATACTTCGCTTATGCTCAGTCCGTCTTATCTTATAATTCTCTGCGGCAATGGTACCTGTATTGAGAGGGTTTAATTATCCAGCAACGAATATTATGATTTACGGTACATTTCATTTAAATCCGAGGGAATGAGACATTTTTGGAAATTTTAAAGTCTTAATTATTACTTTTTCATTTATAAATCAGCTTTTTACAAAACCTATAGCGAAATGTTTAAATTAAATATTGATGTATCTGAAAAATATA
Organism: Periplaneta americana; assembly: GCF_040183065.1. NCBI lineage: Eukaryota > Metazoa > Arthropoda > Insecta > Blattodea > Blattidae > Periplaneta > Periplaneta americana. Next base: position 67,408,701 of record NC_091119.1, on the reverse strand, counting down.
ATACATGTACCAACTCGTTAGAGTGTACCTTTGATAAGCACTCCTTGCGGAGGCTGGCGGTACTATAGACCGCCGTGTTTTTAGGGAACGATCCATAGTACTGTTGGCCTCCGCAGGGAGCGCTTATCAGAGGTCTTTAGCCTCTCTATAGTATCTAACACGTTGGACTGGACCCAAATTGAAGCGATCGCTCGCCGCCATCTTGGGGCCGTGACGATAGCGGACGGAAAGCAAAGCTGATAGAACGCAATCGTAAAACAAACTAAGATTTATTACTATACAACATAAAAACAACCAAACATGAGCCTAAGAGTAACAAGGATAAAGACAAATATAAATAGTAAAACGTAATTACATGCATTCTTGTGGTATAACATCAAATAATCAAAGATAGGCCTATTAATCCTGCAACTGTCAGTCAATAATCTTCGTCGTCTTTATGACTTGGGCGTATTTATATTTACATAATTCATCATATCCGTAGGATGGGCTTCCTGAAATATATTTCAATAACCGAGTGAGAACATTAACTTAATCTTGCACATTGTGTGCATCTTGCGGTCGTGAAAATAGCGGACGAAAAGTAATGCTGATAGAACGCAACCGCAAAAGACACTAAGATTTATTACTACACTATAAAAAACAACCAAATGTAAGCTAAAAGAGTAACGAGGATAAAAACAAATATAAACAGTGAAACGTAATCACCAGCATTCCTGTAGTAGTCTACAACAGCAAATAATTGAAGAAACTGGAACTGTCAGTCAGTAATCGTCATCTTTGTGAACAACAAATATTAAGCTGTTATGCTAAAACTGTCAATTAAAAATTCTTGTCTTCGTGATTAGGCCTATTCATATTTACACAATTCATCAAATCTGTACCGATGGAGTTCCTGAAATGTTTAATTAATCGAGTTAGGACATTAACTTAATCTTGCACACTGTGTGCATTTTGCTTAGGCCTAATGATAAATATTTCAATAAACAAGGAAATGCATCAACTGTTATTATTAAATCGAATATGTGCAAGAATGCCAAAATATTGTAACTAGGCCATATCTAGATAGTATGAAAATACTTAACCAGATTTATTTTGCACTCACCTATTGATTCATAAATAAAATTGATTTAGAGAGATGCTGTCTAACTATCTTCTTGTGCAAAGCAATACTGTATGACTTTGCAGTGTGATGACATCTTATTTTCACATACAGATTTATTGTCAGATGCATTATTCTTAAAATGTGGTTTTCGGGATAAATTTTAGAAGTGGTAAGAATTCTGAATGTGGACATACGGGTTCCAACACATAAAAAAAACATTAACTTATAAGCATTTTAATTATGATTTGCAAAATATAGGCATGGATCTATGTTATAAGTAACTTTCAGTACCGTACTTCAATATAAGTTACAAATAAATTAACATAAAAAAAACATTATTTTAAAGGTCAAAAATCTAACTAGGCTATGGCCTTTTAAACTTATTTTGTGATTACTTTTGTGAGATGGGCTGGAAAATTAAAAACTGATGGAACTGCGTCAGGTTTCAGTAACTTATTACCAGACATCGGATTCTAGGTCAAATGCCTATTTTGTTTCTTTAGGAGAAAAGTAAAAATAATTATTAATATTTGTGTTTCATGGAAATTGAAAGGTATTCAAAGAGTTTTATAGTACCCTAAAATGCCCTAAAACGGTTATTAGAGCCTAATTTGTTAATATTCGCCTAAAAATGCCTAACTCACTGTAAAGTTTCGCATTTTACTCTTACTTTTTATAATTTATACATGCATTCGCTGCGAAATTTAAGGCATTTAAAAAGTGGAAAGTTTGCTTCACACCGGCCATGAAACCATTGATAAAGGAAACAAAATGTTTTGAATCTCACGACACTCGCAATAGATTTCACCGAATTTAACATGTTTGGAGGCATAAATGCCGACAAAGAACCAACCTTAGTTTTGAAGCAGGCAACAATCACAACATGTGCTGCTACCGATTCAGAGATATACTATACTATAAAAATGACTGTTTTCGGTCTGAAACCGATTAGCTGTACTGCCCTTCAGAGTGTCATAAAATCACAATTTTTGGAGAAAGAGTGTTTTTGAAATATTTATGAAAAGTCGTAAAACTGCGAATTAGTAGGGTAAACCGTTACAAAATATTTAAAAGAATGGCCCTCCTAGTGTTAACACTACCAGGAAATGCAACAATAAGTGGAATTATGTATTTTTGTCCAATTGAATCTCAATAACAACGGTTCATTTGAATGCTCGTTAACAGTTGCTCTTTCCCTCACCTTATTTGTGTTGAGAAGTTTTGAGCGGTAGGACGTTTTCCTGTGAAGTTTAACGCGATAATGCCGAAAAATATAAGTGCAAAATCTACATTGATCCGGCAATGGCTAACAGAATATTCAGAATTCACTTATGATGGAAAAATAATATTCTGCAAGATTTGTAGCAAACAGGTATGTAACAATAGTTGAAATATATAAATTCTATTAATTTTAATGAGTAGGCCTATAATATTTATACATTGACTGAGCTATCCTGAGGTATAATTCTTTTTAAGACCACTACATTTTAACCTTTTAAATTCCGATAGTTAAAGTATTTGCAGGTCATTAAAATTTTGATTGTTCGAACCCACTAACTTTGTGATAGAAATACGGCAATACAACAATTAGGATTTTATTTTAATTCAGTTTACTTTACATTTTTAGATTTCGCAAGAAAAGAAGTGCCACCTAAAGCAGCATGTGCAAGGAGAGGCTCATAAGGCTAAAGCTCAGCAGAAAAATGAACTGCAACAAACTTTACTAACACTGCCTCTTAAATTTCATGCCTCTTAAATTTACTAACACAGCCTACTTCATCCAATCTCAGCAGCAATTTCTAAGCTGATTTAACCAGAGCGTTTGTTGCTGCTAACATTCCCTGGAATGCAATTGAAAATCCGGTTTTAAGACAGTTTTTACAAAAATACTGCAAACAAAATATCCCATCTGAGTCGACCCTAAGAAAAAATTACTTAGACAATATACAATGAAACTTTAGCTTCCATTCGGGAGGATATAGGTGATTCTTACATATGGGTCTCTGTGGATGAAACCTCAGATCCTATGAATAGGTATATAGCAAATATGGTAGTAGGAAAACTTAGTCCTGATGGACCTTCGATTCCACACCTCGTATGTGTTAAGGAACTTTCGAAAGTGAATAGCCAAGCCATTGCTTATTTTGTAAATAAAGGCCTACAGTCTTTATACTCAGGTAATATAGACGATTCTAAAGTTCTGTTGTTTTGTACTGATGCTGCCTCATACATGGTTGCTGCAGCTCCACTTCTTAAAACATTTTATCCTAACCTCACGCATGTAACCTGTCTAGCACATGGCCTTCACAGGGTTTCTGAAACAATCCAGAATGAATTTCCTCTTGTCAATTCGTTTATTTCTAACACAAAAAATGTTTTTGTAAAGCCCCATCCAGGATTTCAATATTCAGAGAGAACTTTCCAGATATCCCACTCCCACCTCAGCCGGTTGTTACACGATGGGGAACCTGGATTCAGTCAGTGGTGTATTATTCTAAGTATTTTAAAGAAGTGGTCACAGTTATTGATAAATTACCTGAAACTGATAGTGCAGCGTGTGTGAAAGCAGTGAAAGATTGTCTGAATGACTCACGAGTGAAAAACAATATTGCCTACATAACATCAAACTTTTCTTTCATACCTGCAAGCATTGAACAATTAGAACGTGAAAAACAATCTCTTTGTAGCCAAATAGCAATAGTAAAGGAAGCTCAAGTGAACATACATTCTGCTTTGGGCGAAACTGGGAAAAAAGTTAAAAATAAGTGGGACAACGTATTAAATAAGAATGTAGGATTTTCATTGTTGAAAAAAGTATCAAGAGTGATATCGGGGGAAAGTGTAAATGTTCCAGTAAGTATTGATGTTTCTATTGTACCTAATTTAAAATTTGCGCCTCTCACATCAGTTTCGGTTGAAAGAAGTTTTTCTGCTTTCAAAATGATTCTCAGTGACAAAAGGCAAAGGTTAACTGTGGAGAATTTAGAAAAAATTCTGGTGGTGTACTGTGCAGATAATTATAATAAAGTCTGAGCATGGAACTGAATTTCAATAACTTAAAATGAGTAATCTTGATATCAATAATCATTATTTCATTAGTTTCAATATATTAAATTTGTGCAGCTCTGTTTATAAATATAATATAGTATTCTTTTTTAATGTTTAAACATACTTTTTTGTGCGTATTTTAGTGTATAACTAAAAATTTCAGTGAAAGAAATAAGTATGATACCTTGATGTGCCTAAAATGCCTATTTTCATTAAAATAGAGCCTAATTTTACAAATTTTGAGCTTATTTTAGGCGCCTAAAACTGCAATTTTTAGTGCCTAAAAATCCGATGTCTACTTATTACCATTACGCTTCCAGAAACAAGATTCTATGAAATGAACTGAACAAAGCCTGTGGTGAATTGATGGTATAAATTTATCGCGTTTAACAGCAGATAACCATTTACTGAGAAGCTCAGGCTTTTGCAATGGAAACCTAAAAACAAAGTTTGCGCTTACTCCTATAAAACATTTTCTTCTATTAACACAATAAATATGTACTAATGTTCTCAGTCATTTTACAATATCCTAATACAATATATGTAACTAACTTACTTGTGAAAAAAATTTCCGAATCCTTCTTACGTTGATTCGTACAGTTGTATGCAGCACAACTATACACCATGATTCCACTTGCGGAATTTATATAGGAGTAGGATGAAAATAAATGATAAAAGAACACTATTTGTACAGTTGTATGCAGCACAAAAGCACACGATGGTTTCACTTATAACATGATTAAAATATTATATAATCACTATATGTATAGGCCTCATATGTAGCACAATAGTAGGCCTACACTGTGATTTCACGTATATCACAGGAGAACGATTCATTTAAACTATATAAACATCATATGCACACACACTATTGATTTAATTAATACGCACTTACTCCTAACACATTCAATAATACTGAATAACCTTCTATGTTATTTCAAATTAAGCGGAATTGTGATGTAAACATGTTGTAATCACATGACTCTCTGCCCTAAGATGGGAGATGCGCGAAAGTGTTCAATTTTTGGTCGAGGAACAGCGCTCGTAGTGAGTCTAGGTTAAACAATAAAACGTCTTTGATGTTGTTGGTACTAAATTCAAGCTCAGTAAGGTCTAGTTCTCAGTGAATCCAACTATGTCGCTAGTACCAAACCACTATCAAAATATTAGTAAAATATTTATTTATTTATTTATTTATTTATTTATTTATTTATTTATTTATTTATTTATTTATTTATTTATTTATTTATTTATTTATTTATTTATTTATTTATTTATTTATTTATTTTATTGGTCAGTAATACGAATAATACTGTATATTATCTATCATTATGTCGCTACGAAGTCAAAATACTTATATCCATTGTTGATGTTTATGTTCGCACTTCACCGCAACGGACGCCATGTTGTATTATGTTGTACTTGGATCAATTTCACCAACATAAGCCTCAAACAGTGACTTGAACGTTAGCGTCAATTAGTGAATATTTTCATGATGAGTGCATACGGAAGTAATTATTATTATAGTTATATTGGCATTCCTTTGCCTCATGTCTTTAAAATTATCAAAAAATGAGTAATGAATGTTTTCAGTTAATATTAAATTATGCCAGCCCTGTCGTAGATGAAGGTTCCAGATAATAAACCTGGTTTCGTGACATGCGCACTCAGAATTTGTTCCCACGAAATGGCTTAGGTGTCTTTACTGTATGTTCTCTATACTGTGGTCGGTACCTTTGATGTAGCCGGACTGATTTCAATGACCTTCAAGCCAGCTAAAGCGTGAGATTCTGCTTTCTCCCTAGAGTTGGCGCTGACATACCAGCTAGCAGTCGACACAGCGAAAATATAACATATCTAATTAATACATCTCAAATAAAATAAATTGGATCCACTCAGTTTCCTTCCACTTATGTTGAGGAACATGCCACCCTCTAAATATGCAGAGTTCTCGTCAGATACAAAGTTGGGCTTTGATGGCTCAATGTGGAATGCTCTAATTTTTCGTTTTCTAATTCCAAAAGCATTTCATGCACTTTCACGCACCTCTTTGTAACATTAATTTTGTTACTTTTACTTTCTTGGAACTCCTCCATCTTACTGTTAGTAGCAAGAGAGCACAAAGAATGAGTGACAATATATTAGCCTAGCGTTACCATATGCTAACGTAAGAAACAATGTATAATATCAACAACAATGTAGTGGATTGTAAACTTGTGCTTGATGTACACGAATACTCAATCACCAATAAGTAAAATACCACAACAAACAATACAATCAAGTTAATCAAAGTAACAAATAAATTATTTTACTTCTTGTTGCTCTCCAAAATTGCTGCTGAGAAAGCCACATCTAAATCGCACAATTGCCCATGCCCGACTGGTATAATATAGTTGTGATTTTATAATACAGTAAGGAAGAACCAATCATGTAGCTTGGATTCATAAACAAAAATTCCAGTTTTATTAATTAAGAACAGGTGTGGAGGAAGTTACTGTATATTGCTTTCTGCACTGCGTTACCATATTATGGTTCATGCTTAAAACGCGATCATTTCGCAACTTGTTGCATAAATAGCTATTATAATTATGATTATTTTTTATCCCTTTATCTTTTAAACATTTGCAAACACATATTTTGTAAACATGTCTAGATTACACTTTTCAGTTGCAACAAATAATTTTGTTACATTTTCGGTTTAAGAGTAAATATTTTAATACTTTAATTAATAATGAATCTGTTTAAGTAATGGATATTTTGCATCGCTGTTACAAGACATGTGCTTCACCCTAAGCCTGAGAACCGCGGGCACAGGGTGTAATGTCAGTCTCCTGTGACTGCCATTAGGGAAGAATGTTTCCGTCTGTTGGCAAGTACTGCCATGTAATAATTTTTTGTAGAAACAAAATCGATTTCTTACTAAATAAAACAAAGGCGCATATTGGTGCAGGAAGATTCTATTCCTTTCATCTTAAGAATTTAGTGTGTGAAGTTACTGTTATTGAACACCTTCCACCCTGTATGAATTTTCGTACTACAATTCATAGAAGAGATGCAGCTCTTCGCTTGTTTCAGTCTCTTGAACTGAAACAACCCAGAACTCACCACGTGGAGGTAGCTGCATGTCGAGTTCCGCCCTGCCCATCCCAACCTCCCTACCATGTGAGAAAGTGCATTCAATTGTTCATTCTTTGTCATTTTCAAATTAATGTTCATACTCTTCGACTTAAATCAATGTTAAGCTTTTCATTTCATATCTTCTTTGTCTCAATTTATAAAATTCACATTATTAAGATACTCCAGTAGAATATAATCAATCACTGCATGTCAGTGCAACGAAAAATATGAATAAATGCTTGATGTCATTATTTTTGTCTGCCAATTTTTTTTCCCATTTCTAGGATTGTGCATATAAATGTATATATGCGATAGCTAAAGTGTAATATAACTTTCGGTACGATGGATGATATTTTTGACATGAATTTAGTAAATTTTATTTCTTGTTTCTCCGTTTTATGGTTTTCTCCCTTTCTTCCATTTCGTCTCTATCTTTTTGATATGTATTGAAGTTTCTCTCTTTCTGTCTTGAAATACTCTAATAAATAACACTGATCTTCTCTATGAAGGTTCTGTGAGGAAACTGGCAGTTTATTGTGCATACTTTCCACACGGACCAGAAAACTATCACCAGAACTATCTGCAAGTCTGGTGAGATATTTTGAAGGAGAAGGGCTGCTATTACTAGTATGTTGTGAAGCCAACTCCCACAAAACCGTGTGGGAGAATGGAGACACTAATCCCAGGGGGTAACTTTACTAGAACTCCTTGGATCAACTGTGGTCGAAATTGTTAATAGAGACTCGGTACCTACCAACTTTCAATACAAACAGAAGACAAGAAGTTATTGATCTTATCCTCTGCTCTCAGGATTTTAGAGATAAAATTCATGAATGGCATGTGTCCGTAAATGATTCATTGTCTGATCATCGACACATAATATTCGATTCAAATTTTGCTGCTAGATTTAATGAACACTGTCAAAACCACAGATATGCGAATTGGGACCATCTTTCGAAAGGCACTGAGTAGCAGTACGGTAATTTTTCAAGCTTTCAACTACACTAATAAATTGGAGTTAGAAGCATCCACACAGATTCTCACTACCGGTACCAATATCATCATAGCTTATGATAAAAGCTGTCCTCGTCATCAGAGAAATTACAACTGTAAAATACGCTATAGTCGATGGCAATTCGGAAGGCGGTAGTCTGCTAGCGTTTGCGTCAAGAGAGATAGATAGAGAGAGCAAGGCACCGTACAGCATTGCCACAACGTAATACAAATAGCGCAGGAGAAAATTTAAATTATCAAAAGACAATAATGATCTTAGCTGTTGATTACTATAAGTATGACGCCAAGGAATTCCTCTTTCCTTTACTAACAATATTCTTTTCACGGTTCTCAATTCCACACCACATGCTTCTGCAGTCATTTCTTGCGCGTTAGCAACATTGCAGCCAACTAAAATAGTTATATACCTTAAAAACTATGTTCCGTGCCTACCTGTGCAGTACTTTTTTTTTACAGTCTCTTTTTCCATTTACTTATCTCTCTCTCTCTCTCTCTCTCTCTCACACACACACACACACACACACACACAGTAAATGTTAATTTTACTTATTCAGTGTATTGAAACACTCACACGTGAACAGACGAACTCGGGAAGCACTTGTTACAGACTGATTCCGATTGGTTCTACGTCACAAGCTTGTGACGTCACATGCCAGAAATCCTACGGTGCATATAGCAGCCTACCGCCTTCCGAAATGCCGTCGACTCTAGTGGACCAAGAATTAGGAGAATCACTGAGGCTCATTAAGAAGACTATTCAACCAAGCCAGAGGAGATTAATGCACTGGGTTCAGCAGCAAGACTCAAATTTCTTTCCAAGACTCCGTCTACTAGACTAGAACCTACACCTTTTCCATCGAAGGCAACCGCTGAAAGTGGAATGCCGTTAAAAGTAAAGTAAGTATCATTTCGAAATGGTGAATTTGCCACCACACCTGAAGAGACGTTGAAGCACCTGATGAAAGAGCATCATATTCAGCAAATGTATCAGAAACATAGAACAGAAGAGAAACACGTCATATGGATTTCAAAACAGCTTCTAAAGTTGTATCCTATGAAGGGATTAATGGGCTATTCGTAGATTTCGCCCTTCAAATGGCTAGGGGAAGATGGTATACATCCAGTCCTTATACATTAAGGGCTGGTTGTCATCAAACTGATTTTAAGAATATTTAAATCCTGCATTGTAACTGAATACATTCCAAAATCCTGGAGGAATGTGAGGATCGTATTCACATAAAAGGCAGGGAAAAGCGACTTTACCTGAGATAAAAGTTATCGACCAACTAACCTTTAGTATTTCATGTTAAAGTCAGTGTAAGAAATTGGTCGACAGATACAAAAGAAGAAGTGCCTTGGAAACGCATCCATTCCATGATAGACAATATGCCTTCAGTCTGTGAAATCCATTGACATAGCCCTTCATAACCTTCTTTCAAGGAAGTTGATCAGGAAGAGAAAAATGAATTGGTTGAGTCACTGGCTGAGAAGAAACAGTCCACTGAAGGATGCACTTGAATAGTAAACGAGAGAAGATTTCCGGGCAGAAGAAATCAGATGATAGACGACGTTAAGAAATATGGATCATATATTGAGACTGTGGGGAATGCAGATAATAGAAAAGATTGAAGAATGCAGGGTTTGTAGTGAACGACCCGCCATTTGGCAGAAATCTGTGTGTGTGAGTGTAGGTGTGAGTGTGAGTGTGTGTGTGGTTTTGGTTGATTCACATCTGATTTGGAACTCACGTGGATTATAGGCGATTACTGTCTACACACAAGCCTTTGTAGACTGTGTACTTCTGGGCTACAGTCAAATCGAAAATCCTTTCTCGGATCTATTGCGCTGTTCTACGCTCCAAGTTAATGTACGCAGCAGTGGTGTGGTGGCCCTTGACTTCGACTTGGCAACCAACAACCTTGTATCTTTACAATGACTTCAGCGTTTAAGCATTGCAGGAGCCATGAGGACTTCTCTAATATTAGATCTCGAAGTCCTGCTGATTTGCCTTCTCTGGATCTCGCATTCTAAAATGCAGTCATGCAAGCTGCCTCTCAACTCCATTTTTGGAAAAGGGCAACTGATATCAACCCCGTTATTATTACGAGACAGGATAGTAAGACTCCTGTTCAACAAGTAAATCCTCTTGTTTATATTAGTCCTGATAGGGAAGAATGGAAGGGAGATCCACCTCATAGTCTCGTGTGGTTCAAGGATGACTCCAGAACTGACAGCGGTACTGGAGCAGGTATTTACGGCGCAAGACCCAGGACTAGAATATCTATTCACGTTGGTTAATACACTGCGGTTTTGCAAGCTGAAGTGTTTACGATATTAGCTCGCGCTTAGGAAAATCTAAATAGATCATGCTAAGGCCTGAATATATTTATTTGCTCCGATAGTCAGACTACAAAAGGTATGCTAAGTGCACACAGAGTTTACTCCAGGCTGCTTGAAGAATGCAGAACTAACCTGAAAAATATCTATCAAAATGTCCCAGGACACAGTGGAATGTATAACAATAACAAGCCGACCTATTGGCCAATTGGAATTTCCATCCAATATTATGGCCCAGAACCCTGTGTTGGCATCTCTAATCAAGTAGGTTCTAAAGAAGAACCTGATGAAAGGTTTACTAGGAGCCTAGAGATCTACATCAGCCATATAACAGGGTAAACTCCTTGTTGAGAATCTGAACCTGACTCATATGAACAACTACTTTTGAAAGGATAAGTTTTAAGTTGGTTAACTAGAATTTTGACTGGACATTGTCATCTGAATAAGCACCTACATAATTATGTTGGGCCTTAAAGATGACTTGACTTGTACGAATTATGAGATGGAGGCCGAGTTAACACTTCACACTGAATTGCCCAGATCTAAGCCAAACAGACATCATTATCTCGGAAAACAAACATTTTATCTTCTGAGGAAATTAATCCCAGTAGCACAACAAAGCTGGTAACGCATTGCGGTCTTGTATGTTGAGTTCCAGGTTTTGGGGTGCACAAGGGGCCATTTGTGCCCAAGTGTTACAGCAGTAATCTTAACGTTTAATTTATAAGCAGAACATTATAATTCCGTTAAATTAATGCGCAAACCATTTCCAGTTCCATATTTTTACTAGATTTTGAGCCAATTCTTTCCTCGGTATGTGTCTTGACCATCTGAATTCTGAAGATTTCCCAAAACATATTCTTCCCTTAATATGCTGGAAATTATTACATTTATATAATAAATCACCTTACAGAATTTTCCTTCTGTCCTGGAGATATACATTTTTACTAATCGTTTTTGTTACATTTCAAGCATGATATTTTCGCTTCCTTTAAATTAAGTTTTACGTTAGTTAATGTTCGCTGGCATTCTCTTAATACATTCTGTTGACCCTTTTCACACCACCGTTCTTATTACTGATCCAGGTCGTCATACTGTACAAGATGGCTCTCATCCATAAAAATACCAGAAGTTATTTTCAGTTACATTCAGGCGTTGAAGATATATTTCCATGCAGTTCTCACTATTTGCCAATATGAATAAGGTGACTGCTTCTCTTCTTGTTTTACGACTATCTTGCATCCAGAGGTCACTTGCCCTTTATGTTAACACATAATTTCGTTGCACATTATTGCAGTTTATTCCAACTTCGGTTTTGTTACACGTTTAATAAAATCTTGTGAGTTTTCTGTTACAGCAGTAGAATCGTAATTTTCGATTGCAAGGATAGAATTCGAACAAATCTTCAGTGTTAAATGTTCTAACTTTTTCAAATAACTGGAATGATGCAAATTAAAAAAAATAATATTCTGAAGTCTGCTTTTGCATCTAATATTTCTACATTTTTGTATCATAACAGATTATTGAATATTGTAGACAATAGTAAAATTTATTATTTTAGAAATTACGATTTTATCCTTCATCATGGTGTTGAAATATCAAAGTTTAAAGTTTCCATTGCGGTTGCGTTTATTATTTCAACGTTTTATAGAGTATATTGTGAAGTGTATGTCTCTGTTCGGTACAATTTCAATTCTGTTTCCTATTCTAATTTCCGTTATTTCGTCCACATATTTCTTCAGTAAAATAAATGCTCTCGAATATAAGATTATTAAATTTGTGTAATATGTAATGAGATTTCTTCAAGTCATTCCTCAAAATTTAGAGAAACATGTTTTATGTTAAAAAATTGCAGTGACAGATGTGCTACTGTTCGGTGAAATAGTTTAGAGAACGGAATTGTAGATTATTATCTGAAGTGAACTGTGCATTTTACTATTGCTCGTCCATGTGAAAACATTAGATTCTTTCCTTTATCCACCATACAGTCGTATCCAAAGACACTACAGACTGTACTGAAATCGACGAGATTTATTTCAATTTACTAACAGTTTACTATCAAGTACATGTAAAATTAATTAGTACTCCAACTGAAGTATTATAGCAAATTTAGATGTAAATGTAACGCATGCGCAGTGAGTACGAACCACTTCCAATCTAACGTCCGCTATCGGCCAAGATATACCGGGAGTATTAAAAATGATTGTAGAAAATCCATCAAACAAAATTTTCTTCATTACAGGGAAAATGCCTTAATGAAATTAATGTAATGGCGATTGTCGCTGGTTTAGATCCATGGCTAAATATACTGAAAGAGATTTGTACCTTGTAATTATTGTGTTTATTATTATTATTATTATTATTATTATTATTATTATTATTATTATTATTATTATTATTATTATTCATTACCATCCCTTTCAAACTACTGTCGGTAAAGCCTACGAGCTGTAGCTGCATTTTTCCGTGTTTCGACTTAGAGCAGAACAATGTCGGTGTACTCTTCATTCGTAAACGCACCAGAAACACCGCTGTTATCATAATTAGTAACAAAACAAGAACGAAGTAAATGGAGCGGATTCATAATCCTGTTACTAGTTGTACTTGACGTTGCAACCACTAGGACATTCAGTCAAACGCTTGCATTTGTTTGGTATTCGTTCCCTAAGCCTATGAGCTAGGTAACTGTTTAGCATTTTCTGCACGAAGGGAAGTCTAGTTCAACAAAGACTGCGCAGATGGCCCACCAGGTAATTATGCCACACTACAGCGTTGAACAATGCTGCAAATACGAAAATATCCTAATTTTAAGTTAAGTGGTCACTTAAACAATACTTACACTGCAAGAAACTCCTTTCAACATCGCAAAAAGTGGTAGGTGCAGAGGAATAACATGAAATGTCACTGATGGTTTTGCATGACGAAATCGTCTGAAATGTCTCACAGTAGATAGCAATATATGTTTTAATTTCAAGTAAGGATCTATTAATTCTTGATAAAATTATTATATGGCATTGTATCATTCTGGGGTAAATTGAGTAGGCAACAAAGCATTCAGCTGACGCTTCGATACACAGATGATTTCTTATAATAATTATTTTTAAGAAGTTGTTACTATTAAACTGTTAGCCCTACAGAAAGTAAACGATACATTTTGTTGAAGATTTGGAATATATTGGAATTTATTTTACTTCAATCACAGTCTACTATATACAGTCACGAAGCTTGAGTTTTGAGGGTGCTAGAAACAATAGACTGTGACGGTACTATTTTGCATTGCCTGTAATGAGGCGATATTAGCGATCCTAGTGGTGAGCAACTATCTATTGTTTGCATATTTACTACGTATTGAGCTTCGCGACTATATATACTAGACTGTGCTTCAATGCTGTTGGTGACAATGGGATGATATTTGACGAGGTGAGGCCTCATATTTGTCATTTTATTACTTGACATTCGTCTTATTTTTGGTATAAACCTCTGAAAAATAGCAAACAGATAATCAACCCAAGCGGTAATTGAACCCACGCCTGAGCGCACCTCCGATTTTCAAATTTAATTTAACAAAAGATTCAATTAACATGATGGAATTTCCGATACTTACATAATCTTACTTCATGAATTGCGTAACATCATGAATAGACAGTATTTCATTATCACAGTTACACGTCCAGTAAAAGCTGTCTGCACTTCTGTCCACCCAGTAACTGCTGTAGTAAAACGTCAACTGCAAGAACTTAGAACAGACGCAGCCCAGTACCTTTGCTGCCACAACTTGAAATGTTTACAATTTTAATACAGGAAATGTTCAGTGGAATAAAAATATTTCTATTAAAGATCCTGTTATTGATAAGACTCCAATGTATTTTAAAATCGATAACCTGATTGCGTAACGACACAGTACTGGATTACAGAAACTTAAAACTAATATATATTGTCTAGGATTTATGTGGCAATATAATTTTCGAGAAAATAATACTAACATGAATTATCAAGGAAGTACAGTAATTTAAAGTTTACCTAAATAAAAATTATAAACATTAATGAACAGAAGCGTGTGGAACTGAGCGCAATTCTAGCTACAGAACTACTGTACGATGGTGCAACATAGCAATAGCAGAATGCAGTTAGCAAGAGACCGTATCACAACCAGCAATTCAGGCAGCGGAGAACTTCTGTAACACTATAATATGCCAAAGTATTTAATGTTAACAGGAAAGTGAAATTATGATTTAACAGCTTTGAAACATATAGGCTACTAATTTTACGTACAATATTGAACTAATTTTGTCTTCCTGTATTTAAGATTCGTTCACCTTTGTAGCTATATATTTAATTTTTTTCTATTTTGTCCTTATTGAATTGGTCTTTTCAAAATCATTTCACAAACACATATGTACTCATATAGGCTCCGTGCGTTGCAGAGAGAAATGCACCGCCGCGCGTGAGTGGCGAAAATTCTTGTGTGTTACCGCGCTAGCATCAGCCGTCATCTCACCGCGTATTGTCATGGAGATTTAATAATAACAGTGGTATTTCAAAGTATTTTATGTGACAGTAATCGGTCGTTTACTTGCATAAAGTAGTCACGTATTGAATTTACAAGAAAAACAGTTGTACTGAAACAGTGCCAGCACACAACCGTGTATATCAACTTTCCACACATTATATGCTAAACCTAAGTATGCTAGTAAACTGTCTGGGCCTCACTGCCCATATGAAGAAAGAGGATTTTGTGGTTATAGTTCAATTTCCAATGAATTACATTAAATTTCCTGGCTGGTGTTAACACAGACATTTTAAATTTATTTTTGAGCTTACTGTTAGACACTACTCAACGCAAAATTAGTAAATCAAATGAGGAGCTCGGAATCAAAACGCGTTAAGTCCACATTTTATCGAAAATCCGTTTTTTTTCCGAATTTGCGTTCTTTTAGAGGCGCTTCATCATGCTAAGTTTGACATTTGTTGCAATTGACATTTTTAGCCTGTTTAAAGTCAGCCTGAAATCGAGGGTCTGATTCAGAACGTATTCTGTCCATCACCCTAAATGGATCAAACAGAGTTAAGTCCATGAATTTATTTATTTATTTTTTTATTTTATTGGGCTATTTTACGACGCTGTATCAACATCTACCGTTACTCCACAGGTGTGGACAAGTCCATGAAGTTAAGATTTCTAAAAGCAGCACACCAGAATGAACGTAATTAATTCGCCTCCTGTCTTTAACAAATGTTCATTGTTGACTCTTCTCTAAAGTTTTTTTTATTGCTACCTTTAGGTCCATGCAGTAAGATTTAAAAGGACGAGTTTATTGCCTGGAATCTCTATTTAAATCCCCACGCGCAGACAGTGAGTTAGTGGTGTGCGGTAAGTGGCATTTAAAAGCCGGTGGAGGTCGTTTGCAATAAACATGGGTCTTTTACTACAAACTATGATATTATACTCATAATTTAGTTACATTTTGAACAGTATGGTAGGCTTGGAAAGACTCCAGTACAAAACATTATTTGCACTCCCACGTTATTTCGCTTGTTTCTTGTGAGATTTAAAAACTTTGCAGGTTATCGCTGGTTTCTTTTTCTATGGGTGATAGGTATATGACGGGAGGGGGGGAAATGAGCCCAACAGTTTGCTTGTAATATTGTCGTTGTAACACCAGCATCCCGTCCACTAACATTGCAGTTAGGCAAGGTTAAACCTCAATAAAATGTCTGTTTTCAGGTCTAGTCTATTTGTGAAGATCCTTTCCTGCCTGGGTTTGCTTCCCTTCACGGTCTTACATGCAATTACGTAGGCATTGACAAGCTGAAAAGGACCGGTACCATAAATATTATATTGAAGGAAACATTTCTGCAGTCTTTTTTACTTATTTTGCCATAATGAGGAAGGGATATAAGACTTCATTCTGACTCTGACCTGACGGTGAACGCACAATATAACGTTATTGTACTCTATTACGCCCTTCAGTTTCACCACTGCTTATTCCCCTTCATTGTTACCCTTTTTTTCCTTTATGTTGACCATGTGAATGTTGTGCTTCGTAGACAGACCTTTTCTGTCATGTCACTTTACTGCCAATAACTCTTACAAGACCTCGATTCTCACTCCCTTTCTTAAACTTTGTCGATTCCACTTGGGATGCAGGACAACTTCAATGCACTTCTATTTAAACAGTTACGAATTTTAGAAAACCTTTCGCGTATATTTAGAGCAAAATAACTCCTCTTCTTCGAGAAAGGTCGTTTTACAACATACAACAAATCTCTAAATAGACAGCTTCAAAAAACTCAAATTGACAGCTTGAATGAAAACTGTAAATAAAAGTCGCAGGGTCTCCGAGACGTCATGTCTAGACGGCTACGCTTTGGGAGCGCATCACGTTGCTGACCAGACTTCAGTAGGCAAGGGGTTAGTTAATACAGCTTCTGGAAATAAGTGAAAGATTTAATATTTTTTAAGAATCTACACGAAAGGGCTAATAGAGTATTAGCTGCATTCATTACAACATTTTAAGCACTACGCATGTTATAAAATCATAGAAGAATGTGTGTCAGTTGGGGAGTACTCTACAGGAACTCGAAAACGTCGGAAGAGTGGAACATCGAAACGAAAGAGGGAACAAGAAAACAGGTAAGTCTATTATACTTTTCTACATACAGTTTTACATATGAGTTTATGAGTTAGAATTGACTCCTTAATTCACCTATTATGATAATGTGATAATTAATCACGTAATAATTGATGCAATATTGTTTAAGTTTGTTGCCTAGTCCATCACCTAATATAATCATAATTTTGAAATTTTTAGATATAACGACAAGGATCCTGACATGCTTCAGTTCGAGCCTCTCTGTAACCATAAAGAAGGAAGATACAGATGCTGCAGCATCCCAGCGTTCTACCTAATTCAGCAACGAAAAAGAGTCCTTAATCATCATGATAAATTGCAGCAATATAGATTTCTGGGATCCATGATGTCTGTGTCCGTTCCGAAACGACGTCGTCCAAGGAAGGATGGTGAAAAATTAAACTCGATGTTCATCAGGTATAAAGTTAGAGTTTATGATGAAACACTTCCAATATGCTGTAAGTTTTTTAGAACTTTATTCAGTATTGGGCAAAGCAGAGCTAACAGTATTGCTAAGTCAGTAATATCGTGTAAACCCATCACTGAGAGGAGAGAGGGTGACCGCAAAAGCAAGTTGTATGCAGAAAAAAAACAGTCTATAATCAATTTTCTTTCTAAACTCAAAGCCAGAGAAAGCCATTATTCAAGGGGGAAAAGTAAGAGACTTTACCTTGCTTCGGAACTGAACATAAATAGATTGCATAAAATGTACAATGCTGAAGTTCCACATTCTTTAAAGGTGAAAAAATGCTTTTTTTAACATTTTTTCTACAAATTTCAACTTGGGGTTTGGGGATCCTGCAACGGACGTTTGTAGCTTTAGCATCAGGACGAAATTCCAAATTGAATGTGCTGATACTCCAGAAAAAAAGTTGGAACTACAAGCTGAGTTAGCTGCTCATAAATTGAGAGCGAAAACATTTCGCAAAATTATGAAGAAAGATCCTCAGAATAGTATGTCCTTATGTTTTGACCTCCAAAAAGTGCAGCCATTACCAAAGCTAGCAATTGGGGAGGCTTACTACGCAGGACAGCTTTCTTACTATGCTTTGTGCATTACTGACATTGATAACACATTTCCCAACTTTTACTGCTGGAAAGAAAACCAGGCCAAAAGGGGGGCGATTCAAGTTAGCTCTGCTCTGACTCATTTTCTAACAAATTATAATTTCAAAGAAAAAAACATTTCCCTCCTGAGACTCTTCTCCGACGGTTGCGCTGGTCAAAATCGAAATGCACATGTTGTCCATGCTTTGTATTGGTGGTTGTTGAATAAATCTCCAGATTCATTGAAGGAAATATGTATGACTTTTCCTGTGCGAGGGCATTCCTTTTTGCCAGCAGACCGAATGTTTGGTATTTTGGAGAAAAGTCTCAGGAAACATGCAGAAATACTGACGCCAAAAGAATATCATGATATTTAAGGTACAGACGGTGTCGATCACGTGTTGGGTGAGGACTGGCATATACACAATTTCAGAGATCTGCGTGATTACTTGAAAAAAGCCAGTTGGCATAAGTGATGTGAAGAGAGTTAGGCTCAAGAAAATAACGAAAGCAAGCAAACATTACTTCAATGTAAAATTGGAGCATACTTACATAATGGATGACCTAAGTAAATGTCCAGTGTCACTATTTAAGAGAGGTCATGCCATTGAAAATATTGAGAGGTTTGACCCACTCTTAGTACCATTAAGGAATAAAATAAAAGCAGAAAAATTGTTGGATATAAAAAAGTTATTGCAACAAAGATTTTGTGAAAATTGGAAAAACAACGATCAGCTGCAGTTGTATGTCAAGGTTATTGACCATGAAGAAGGGCTTTCTGATCAGTGTGAGGATGATGAAATAGTGGAGTGTGAGTGTATGGAAGAAGAGCCTGGATTATCAATGATATGACTGAACTGAACTCATCAATGACAGTTAAATTTAATAAATTAAATTTTCATTCTATGTTGCTTGCTAAAACAGGTAAATATAATTTAATAATTTAATAAAATAATTGTCTTCAAAGTTAACTTTGTATTTGTATAAGAGTCTTTGGAAAGGAATGTGGTCACAATTTAAAAAATCCGCTTAAATGAGTGTTTTGAATATATGTTTGTAACAAAACCATTTCAGTCCGTAATTTCGGAACAAAACGCATTAAGTCCATGATTTTCAAAACTTCTTATATAAATATTACGCTTGGATTATTTTGTTTGATTTTGCGCAATAGTGCTACCTAATTTTGTGTAGAATTCTAATTATATAATTGAGGGGTTTGGTGCAAAAACCAGATAAGTCCACTTTTGGTCAAAAATGAGATAAAGTATGCATGATATATAATACGATAGTGCGCATCTTTTGATGCAAGAACCAGAGTTGTGTGGACTTATCTGAATGAGATACGCTTAGTTGCCAACAGAGACCATGGTTGTCTTTGGAGCAAGAATCAGACTAGTCCTGGACTTGTCTGGTTGCTGCACCAAAAGGTGGCAGCACAACAGAGGCGGCTCCTCAGGGCAGGCAGGGTAGGCTAAGCCTACCTCAACACATTTAGAAAAACCTAAAAGTGGATATTTATTAACTACCCCAAAACATTTGGAAAACCTTACATAATTATATACTCTTGTCTAGGTTCTTAGACATTCTTCAATTAACTATGAATGGGATTTTTTAGGGTTAGTTGGACGTTGCTTACTGCTGGCAGTTCGATTTATGCGACAAGAATACACTGGACAGATCACGATGCGTCAGAAGGTAGGCAGAAGCGAAGTTAGCCGACCTTCCACGTAACTTCAAAGCTGGCCCTGGAGTAAGCACTAAAAGAGATCGCTATTCTGAATGCTTTCTTAGCGCATGCGTTCTATGCTTAAGCCAGCACGCTTGAATTCTGCCTGCCCTAACGAGAACCCACGAGCATTATCGAACACCTACGATTTGCGAAATTTCTGTTTGAAAGTTTCACGAGTTGGAACGTAGATTGTTACGAGTAGTATAACAGTTTTTAAACAGTGTGTTTTAAAAGATGTTTTTTTTAAACAGTGTATTTTAGAAAATGTGATTTTTGCAAGTACGTACTGTATATTAATGTTACGTATATTTGGTGATTTATAGTTAATGTAAATGATAACAATAATATTATATTATGACTGATATAATAAGTAAACTGTTGCGTTGTCCGTTTTCGCGTCGTAATGACATTGAAAAGAGAAGTATTTTGGACAATGGACGACCCACTCCTGCATTAAGCTCTATTGTTGATAAAGTCAGTGCTAAAGGTGCAAGAAAATTTAATCCTTCATGGTATGAAACACTATGAAATGGAAATATAAAAATTGGAGATTTATCTTTCGAACAGGTGGAAAAATTCAAATATCTTGGAGCAACAGTAACAAATATAAATGATACTCGGGAGGAAATTAAACACAGAATAAATATGGAAATGCCTATTATTCGATTGAGAAGCTTTTGTCATCTAGTCTGCTGTCAAAAAATCTGAAAGTTAGAATTTATAAAACAGTTATATTACCGGTTCTTCTGTATGTAGTGAAACTTGGACTCTCACTTTGAGAGAGGAACATAGGTTAAGGGTGTTTGAGAATAAGGTTCTTAGGAAAATATTTGGGGCTAAGAGGGATGAAGTTACAGGAGAATGGAGAAAGTTACATAACGCAGAACTGCACACATTGTATTCTTCACCTGACATAATTAGGAACATTAAATCCAGACGTTTGAAATGGGCAGGGCATGTAGCACGTATGGGCGAATCCAGAAATGCATATAGTGTATTAGTTGGGAGGCCGGAGGAAAAAAGTCATTTGGGGAGGTCGAGACGTAGATGGGAGGATAATATTAAAATAGATTTTAGGGAGGTGGGATATGATGATAGAGACTGGATTAACCTTGCACAGTGTAGGGACCGATGGCGGGCTTACGTGAGGGCGGCAATGAACCTGCGGATTCTTTAAAAGCCATTTGTAAGTAAGTAAGTATGGTATGAAACACATAAATGGCTAACAGGAAGTGAAGTTAAAGCTAAGCTGTAGGTGGTCACGTTTGTTATTGTAATCTAAAGAAGGTACTTGGAATCATATCATATTTGTAACTCGGTAAGTCTAAAGAGAATTGAAAAGAATTTGAATCCAATTTCGGAAATGTCTGAACAACAAGGGTTGCAAGACAACAGTATAACAATAAACTAGAAAAAACCGACAAATTATGAGACGGCTCATTGATGTAACAGTATTGTTATGTAAGCAAGAGTTAAGTTTTCGGGGGGCATGATGAAAGGGAGCTGTCATTGAATCGCGGGAATTACATAAAAATATTCTGTAAATTTTGCCTACCCTGGACATTTGACTACGAGCCGCCACTGCAGCACAAGCGTAGCAGCTGTTTCCTGTTAGTAAAATGGCTGCATGAACGAGATGTAGTGTAGTTTTTCCAGTTTGGTATAATCCAATTTTAAGGTACGGTCACACGTCGCTAGTTTTGCAGCGCTAGTACTTTTAAACTGCAGCTGCAAAAGTTGCGTGTCGTGTTCACACGTAAGCCAAAAGTAGCGGGCTGCACGCTACTTTTCGTGCTGCGCAACCCGAGTGCTGCAAAAGTTGCAACTGGAGGTTGCGAGTCTGTTCACACGCAAGGCGCTACTTTTGCACCCGCAGTCATGCTGCAGGTTTTCATCTCCATATTGACTTCTCAATATACATTTTGTGGTTATGTTCGCATTATTAAGAAACTCATGCGAAAGCTCCCTTATCTATTATTTGCTTTTCTGTCGTATCTAGTATTCAGATATTGACATTATTTTACTATAAAGCTTTTAAAAACGCCTATATGCTTAAATGATAACCAACAGTATATTCACGAAATCAATGTTGGCAACCCTCCTGTTTGGAACTACGCTACGGAAAATTTAAGAAATGAATTATATCGTCACCAATTATGCTCAGACTGTGTTGTGTATTTAATAACTGTTACAAATAATTTATTTTCATCAAATTTAACATTAAAATATATCCAAGCATTAAAAGTATCATTGGCACATTTGGGTGGTAACACTGGTTGCAACCGCAGCAAAAGTTTCAACAAAACCGATATAAAAAATGCTGCGGCTGCAACCCTGAGAACCCCATTCACACGTCGCTACTTTTAAGTTGCGCGCAGCATGGAAAAGTAGCGGGCAGCAGGTTCGGCAGCCGCGACTTTTCAGGTTGTTCACACGTCGCAGTACAAGAGTTGCGCAGTTTTTTGTACTGCAGCGCTGCAAAAGTAGCGACATGTGATCGTACCAACGAGTTAGAAAGAGAGATCTTTCTCTTTCTAACTCGTTGGACCGTACCTTTATGTTGCCAAGTGTCATGGCGGACGAGCGCAAGGCTACTGTGTGATTCAAAATTATGCATGTATGCATGGCAGCCAACACTACACTATTTCGCGATGAGAGAAAGGCTGAAATCATGTATTTGAAAAGCCTATTAGTTGTAACCACAGTCTACTATATAAAGTCGCGAAGCGCAATATGTAATAAAAATGCAAACATGGATAGTTGCCCACCACTAGGATCGCTACTATCGCCTCATCATCGCAGATCTCTCTCCTAACAGACGAGAAAATATGTTACACTTTCGTTGTCGTGTTCTTTTGAAAAAATTAACACCTTCCTTCCATTATTGAAATATTAAATGCATAAAGTTAATTTATTATTTTAATTAAGTATATTAAATTCCACCATAAACTCGAAGATACCTCCAAGAAATAGGTTAATATTAATTTTGTTTGTGCAAAACGAACTGAAATTTACTATAATCGCTTCACTCATTCAAGATTATAGCGATAATTAACTATGAAACCAATAAATATTAATTTGCATTTCTCTTTACAACAATAATAATGGAAATATGAATTAATGGAGTAACTTACGTGTACCGGTACTTGTAGTGTAGGCTTACGTAGTTAACAAAGTGGGATGAGGTTAAGCAATAATAATCACACCAAATTGGAAATAAAACGTGATCAATAAATTTTTTTTGTAACAGACTTTTTCTACGTCTCTAGTAAAGTAACAAATAAAAATAACAACAAAATTAACAGCTATAATTAAAAACATATTCTTTGAAAAAAAAAAAGTAGGCCTAAGCAATAATAATCCCACCAGAATTCAAAATAAAACGTGATCAATAAATTTCATTAAAACAAACTTAATTTTTCTACGTCTCTAGTAAAATATTATTATTCCAATTATTGTATTTTAGCCATTAACATTTTCATTACAAGCAATAACGAACATTTCACAAGCATCAATGTGAAATACGCAACGAGCTAGCACTCGATGGAAATACGACACAGTCCAAAGTCGACCGTGGACAGTCTATTGTTTCTAGTTGCTAACCGCCAGGAGCGCTTTATCACGAGATTTGCAAAAAGTCACCTCAAGCTTCGCGACTGTATATAGTAGACTGTGGTTGTGACTATGAAATCGTGGACGTAGTTTATAGACACAACACCAGAGTCGCATTCATTCGATGCGTCCAGCTCAGGAAACCCGTGCGGCAAAGGAAGTGTTGACCTAACACATTAATAACACGGTTCGATTCCCCCTTAGAAGTAATTCCTTGGAACATGTGTGTTAGAATGGCAAATTGTCCTAAATTAGAATATATAAAGAGCCAATGACTGAAAACGGAGGGTGAACTGAGAGAGCAAAGAGTGGACTTCGAGGACAGAGAGTGGACTGAGAGTTCAGAGAGTGGATTGGTAGGGCAGAGAGTGGAATGAGAGGAAACATTGCAATGAGAGGAGAGAGAGTGGACTGAGAGGACAGAGAGTGGACTTCGAGGACAGAGAGTGGACTGAGAGTTCAGAGAGTGGATTGGTAGGGCAGAGAGTGCAATGAGAGGAAACATTGCAATGAGAGGAGAGAGAGTGGACTGAGAGGACACAGAGTGTACTGAGAGAACAGTGGGTGGACTGAGAGGACATAGAGTGGACTGAGAAGACAGGGAGTGGACTGAGAGGACACAGTGGACTGAGGAGAGAGGGAGTGGACTGAGAGAACACAGGGTGTACTGAGAGAACAGCAAGTGGACTGAGAGGACATAGAGTGGACTGAGAGGACATAGAGTGGACTGAGAAGACAGG
The DNA here is from genome assembly GCF_040183065.1 of Periplaneta americana. Taxonomy (NCBI): domain Eukaryota; kingdom Metazoa; phylum Arthropoda; class Insecta; order Blattodea; family Blattidae; genus Periplaneta; species Periplaneta americana. The sequence goes on along the minus strand of NC_091119.1, from coordinate 67,384,320 downwards.
GAGTGGACTGAGATGACACAGAGTGGACTGACAAGACAGGAAGTGGACTGAGAGGACACAGACTGTACTGAGATGACACAGAGTAGACTGACAAAACTTAGAGTGGACTGAGAAGACAGGGAGTAGACTGAGAGGATACAGAGTATACTGAGAGAAGAGAGGGTGCACTGAGAGGACATAGAGTGGACTGAGAAGACAGTGAGTGCACTAAGAGCACATAGAGTGGACTGAGAAGAATGGGAGTGGACTGAGAAGACAGGAAGTGGACTGAGAGGACACAGAGTGTACCGGTACTGAGATGACATAGAGTGGACTGAGAAGACAGGGAGTGGACTGAAAGGACACAGAGTGTACACAGATGACATAGAGTGGACCGAGAGGACACAGAGTGTACTGAGGAGAGAGGGAGTGGACTGAGAGGACACTGAGTGTACTAAGATGACATAGAGTTGACTGAGAAGACAGGGAGTGGACTGAGAGGACACAAAGTGTACAGAGATGACATAGAGTGGACTGAGAATACAGGGAGTGGACTGAGAGGACAGAGTGAACTGAGAAGACAAGGAGTGGACTGAGAGGACACAGAGTGTACTGAGAAAACAGAGAGTGGACTGAGAGAACATGGAGTGGACTGAGAAGACAGGGAGTGTACTAAGAGGACATGGAGTGGACTGAGAAGACATAGAGTGGACTGAGAAGACACAGTGGACTGAGATGACAAAGAGTGGACTGAGAACTCAAAGAGTGGACTCAGAAGACAGGGAGTTGACTGAGAGGACACAGAGTGTACTCAGATGACATAGAGTGGATTGAGAAGACATAGATTGGACTGAGAACACAGGGAGTGGACTGAGAAGACACAGAGTGTACTGAGATGACATAGAGTGGACTCAGAAGACAGGAAGTGGAATGAGAGGACACAGTGTACTGAAAAGACATAGAGTGGACTGAGAAGACAGGGAGCGGACTGAGAGGACACAGAATGTACTGAGATAACATAGAGTGGACTGAGAAGTCAGGGAGTGGACTGAGAGGACACAGAGTGTACCGAGAAGACATAGAGAGAACTGAGAAGACAGAGAGTGGACTGAGAGGACACACAGTGTACTGAGAAGACATAGAGTGGACTGAGAATACAGGGAGTCGACTGAGAGAACACAGAGTGTACTGAGATGACATAGAGGGGACTGAGAACACACGAAGTGGACTGAGAGGACATACAGTGTACTGAGCTGACAAAGACTGAACTGAGAACACAGGAAGTGGACTGAGAGGACACACAGTGTGCTAGAAGACATAGAGTGGACTGAGAAACACAGAGTGTACTGAGATAACATAGAGGGGACTAAGGAAACATAGAGTGGACTGAGAAGACAGGGAGTGGACTGAGGGGACACAGTGTGTATTGAAATAACACAGAGTGTACTGAGATGACATCGAGTGGACTGAGAGGTCACACAGTGTACTGAGAATACACAATGGACTGAGAGGATACAGTGTACTGAGATGCCATAGAGTGGACTGAGAAGACGGGGAGTGGACTGAGATGACATAGAGTGTATTCAGCTGACATAGAGTGGACTTAGAAGACAAGGAGTGGACTGTGAGGACATAAAGTGGACTGAGAAGAGCGGGAGTGAACTCAGAGGATACAGGGTGTACTGAGAAAACAGAGAGTGGACTGAGAGCAGGGAGAGGACACAGAGGACATAGAGTGGACTGAGAATACATAGAGTGGACTGAGAAAACAGGGAGTGGACCGAGGGGACACAGAGTGAATTGAGATAACACAGAGTGTACTGAGATGACATAGAGTGGACTGACAGGACACAGAGTGGACTGAGGGGTTATAGAGTGGACTGAAATGACATGGAGTGGGCTGAGAAAACAGGGTATGGACTGAGAAGACACAGAGTGTACTGAGAGATTAGAGAGTTGGCCGAGAGGACATTGTGTAGACTGAGAAGACATGGAGCGGACTAAGAGGACATAGAGTGGACTGAGAATACAGGGAGTGGACTGAGATAACATAGAGTGGACTGAGAGGACATGGAGTGAACTGAGAAGACGCAGAGTGTACTGGGAGAACAGAGAGTGGACTGAGAACACAGAGTGTTCTGAGAGAACAGAGGCTGGACTGAGAGCACATAAATTGGACTGAGAGGACATAGAGAGGACAGAGAGGACACAGAGTGTTCTGAGAGAAGAAAGGGTGGACTGAGAGGGCATACTGTGGACTGAGATGACATAGAATGGACTGAGAGTACATAGTGTGGACTGAGAAGACATTGAGTGGACTGAGAAGACATTGAGTCGACTGAGAAGACAGGTAGTGGATTGATATAACATAGGACGGACTGAAAGTTATACAGTGGAAAGATATGATATAAACTGGACTGAGAAGGCAAAGAATGGACTGAAAGACAGGGAGTGGACTGAGAGGACGCAGTGTTTACGAAGAGAACTGTGGGTGGACAGATGGAACATAAAGTGGACTGAGTTGACATAGAGTAGACGGAGAGGACTTAGAGTAGACTGAGAAAACAGGGAGTAGACTGAGAGTACAGAGAGTGTACTGAGAGAACATAGAGTGGACAGAGAGAACTTAGAGTGGACTGAGATTGCAGGGAGTGGACTGAGAGGAGACAGGGTGTACTCAGATGCCATAGAGTGGACTGAGAGTGCATAGAGTGGACTGAGAGAAGACAGAGTGTACTGAGATGACTTAGAGTGTACTGAGAAGACAGAGAGTGGACTGAGTGGACACAGAGTGTACTGAGATAACATAGAGTGTACTGAGAAGACAAGGACAGGACTGAGAGAAGACAGAGTGTACTGAGATGAGACACAGTGTACTCAGATGACATAGAGTGTACTGAGAGAACAGAGAGTGGACTGAGAGCACATAGAATGGACTGAGAAGACAGGGAGAGGACTAAGAGGACATACAGTGAACAGAGAATAAAGGGAGAGGGCTAAGAGGACATATAGTGAACTGAGAGGACATAGAGTGTACTGAGAGAACATGGAGGGGACTGAGAGAACAAAGAGTGGACTGAGAATACAGGGATTCGCCTGAGAGGACACAGAGTGTACTGAGATGACATAGAGTAGACTGAGAGGACATAGAGTGGACTGAGAAGACAAGGAGTGGACTGAAAATTCATAGAGTGGACTGAGGATAAAGAGACTCAACTGAGAGGACACAAGAGTGTACTGAGAGAACAGAGAGTGGACTGTAAGAACATAGAGTGGACTGAGAATACATAGATTGGACTGAGAAAACAGGGAATGAACTGAGATCACATAGATTGGACTGAGAACACACAGAGTGGACTGAGAAGACATGGAGTGGACTAAGAGGACATACAGCCGACTGAAAAGACAGGGAGTAGACTGAGAAGACATAGAGTGGACTGAGAAGACTGGGAGTGGACTGAGATGACATAGAGTGGACTGAGAAGGCAGGGAGTTCACTGAGAGGACCCAGAGTGTACTGAGATAACATAGAGTCGATGGAGAAGACATAGAGTAGACTGATAATACAAGGAGTGGACTGAGAGGACATAGAGTGGACTGAGAAGACAAGGAGTGGACTTAAAATTCATAGAGTGGACTGAGGATAAAGAGACTCAACTGAGAGGACACAAGAGTGTACTGAGAGAACAGAGAGTGGACTGTAAGAACATAGAGTGGACTGAGAATACATAGATTGGACTGAGAAAACAGGGAATGAACTGAGATCACATAGATTGGACTGAGAACACACAGAGTGGACTGAGAAGACATGGAGTGGACTAACAGGACATACAGCCGACTGAAAAGACAGGGAGTAGACTGAGAAGACATAGAGTGGACTGAGAAGGCAGGGAGTTCACTGAGAGGACCCAGAGTGTACTGAGATACCATAGAGTCGATGGAGAAGACATAGAGTAGACTGATAATACAAGGAGTGGACTGAGATGACATAGAGTGGACTGAGATGACATAGAGTGGACTGAAAAGACATAGAGTGGACTTAGAAGACAGGGAGTGGACTGAGAGTACACAGAGTGTACTGAGATGACATAGAGTGGACTGAGAAGACATAGAGTGGTCTAAGAGGACAGGGAGTCGACTGAGAGGACACAGAGTGTACTGAGATGACATAGAGTGGACTGAGAAGACATGGAGTTGACTGAGAAGACAGGGAGGTGACAGAGATGACATAGAGTGGACTGAGAAGGCGGGGAGTGGAATGAGAGGACATAGAGTGTACTGAGCTGACATAGAGTGGACTGAGAAGACATGGTGTGGACTGAGAGGTCATAGAGTGGACTGAGAAAACAGGGAGTGAACTGAGAGGACACAGAGTGTACTGAGAGAACAGAGAGTGGACTGAGAGGCAGGGAGTGGATTTAGAGGGCATAGAGTGGACTGAGAATAAAGAGAGTGGACTGAGGAGACAGGGAGTGAACTGAGATGACATACATTGGAGTGAGAAGACAGAGTGGACTGAGAAGACAGGGAGTGGACTGAGAAGACAGGGAGTAGACTGAGAGGACACAGAGTGTACTGAGAGGAGAGAGGGTGGACTGAGGAGACGTAGAGTAGACTGAGAATACATGAAGTGGACTAAGAGGACATGGAGTTAACTGAGAAGACATAGAGTGAACTGAGAAGAGAGGGAGTGGACTGAGATGACATAGATTGGACTGAGAAACAGGGAGTGGATTAAGAGTACATAGAGTGTACTGAGAGGACATAGGGTTGACTGAGAGGAACGTAGAGTGGGCTGAGAAGACAGGGAGTGAACTGAGAGGACATAATGTGGACTAAGAGAACACTGAGTGTACTGAGAGAAGAGAGGGTGGACTGAGAGGACATAGATTGGACTGAGATATCATAGAGTGGACTGAGCAGACTGGTGTGGACTGAGATGCCATAGAGTGGACTGCGAGGACATAGAGTGGACCGAGCGTTCAAAGAGTGGACTGGCCGGACAGAGAGCGGACTGAGAGGATACAGATTGGACTGAGGTGAGAGAGAATGGACTGACAGATCTGAGTAGGCTGAGAGGACATAGAGTGCACTGAGAGTTGACTGAGGGTTCAGAGAGTGGACAGGTTGGACTGTGAGTGGAGTGAGAGGAAGCAGATTGGCTGAGAGGAGAGAGAGTGGACTGAGAGGACAGAGAGTAGAGTGAGAGCACATAGAACGATTAAGAGAACAGAGAGTGGATTGATAGTTGAGAGAGGGGACTCAGAGAACAGAGAATGGACTGAGGGGACAGACAGTAAACTGAGAGGACATAGAATGGACTAAGAGTTCAGAGAGTGGAATATGAGTACATAGAGTGGACTGAGAGAACAGAGAGTGGACTGAGAGATCAGACAGTGGACTGAGAGTACATAGAGTGGACTGGTAAGACAGAGAGTGGAATGGCAGGAAACAGATTGGATTCAGAGGAGAGAGAGTGGACTGAGAGGACGGGGAGTAGTTTGAGAGAACAGAGAGTGGACTGAGAGTACATAAAGTGGACTGAGAAGTTAGAGAGGGGACTCAGAGGACAGAGAGTGGGCTGAGAGGAGAGAGAATGGACTGAGAGAACATAGAGTGGACGGAGAGGACAAGAAGTGGACTGAGAGGCAGAGAGTGGATAGAAAGGAAACAGATTGGACTGAGAGGAGAAAGATTGTACTGAGAGGACGGAGTGGACTGAGAGAAAACTGTGGACTGAGAGGCCAGAGTGTACTCAGAGGACAGAGAATGGACTCAAAGGGCAGAGAGTGGACTGAGAGGACAGAGAGTAGACTGAGAGGACATAGAGTGGACTGAGAGGACACAGAGTGGAATCAGAGGACAGGGAGTGGGCTGCGAGGTTATAGAGTGTACCGAGAGTTAAGAGAGTGGACTGGTAGAACAGAGAGTGGACTGAGAGGCCAGACAGTGGACTGAGGGGAAATAGAGTGGACTGAGAGTTCAGAGAGTGGACTGGTTGGACTGATAGTTGGCTGAGAAGAACCAGATTTTGCTGAGAGTAGAGAGAGTGGACTGAGAGGACAGAGAGTGGACTTAGAGCACATAGAGTGGACTGAGAGGACAGAGAGTGGACTGAGAGGCCAGAGAGTGGACTCAGAGGAGATAGATTGGTCTGAGAGGACTTATAGTGGACTGAGAGGACAGAGAGTAGACAGAGAGGACATAGAGTGGATTGAGAGGATATAGGGTGGACTGAGAGAACAGAGTGGACTGAGATGACATAGAGTTGACTGAGAGGACATAGATTGGTTAGAGAGGACATAGAGTGGGTTGAGAGGACATACTGTGGACTGAGAGAAGAGAGAGTGGACTGAGAGGTCATAGAGTGGACTGAGAGGACATAGAGTGGACTGAGAGGACAGAGAGTGGATTCAGAAGAGATAGAGTGAACTGAGAGAAAGTAGAGTGGACTGAGAGTACATAGAGTCGACAGAGATTGGACTGAGAAGACGAAAAGTGGACTGAGTAGAGATAGATTGGACTGAGAGGACACGTTGTGGACTGAGAGGACAGAGAGTGGACTCAGAAGACATAGAATGGACTGAGAGGACGTAGAGTGGATTGAGAGGACAGAGAGTGGACTCAGAAGACATAGAGTGGACTGAGAGGTCATAGAGTGGAGTGAGAGCACGTAGAGTGGAGTGAGAGTGGACTGGTAGGATAGAGATTGAAGTGACAGGACAGAGATTGGACTGAGAGCACATAGATTGGACTGAGAGCACATAGATTGGACTGAGAGAACATAGAGTGGACTGAGAGTAGAAAGAGCGGTCTGAGAGTGGACTGGTAGGAAAAAGAGTGTGGTGACAGGACAGAGATTTAACTGAGAGTACATAGAGTGGACTGAGAGCACATAGAGGGGACTGTGTGTACAAAGAGTGAACTGATATGACATGCAGTGGACTGAGAGTGGTCTGGTAGGATTTAGAGTTCAAGTGTGGACTTTGAGGACAATGAGTGGAGAGGACATCAGGTGGACTGAAAGAACATAGGGAACTGAGTGGACAGAAATGGGATTATAAGGACAGAAATTGGACTGAGAGGACATAGAAGAATATGACAGAGTAGACAGAGAGAACAGAAATATATGTTGATCTCAAGAAAATTATTCCCCTCAGTGAGACTTGTAATCTTGCTAGTTATTAGTACGGGAAAAAAAAAAAAAAAAAAAAAAAAAAAAAAAAAAAAAAAAAAAAAAAAAACCAACCAGAAAATTTAGGTATAGGCCTCTTGCTGTGATATTTACGGGCTACTGTATGAACTCAGTGAGGGCATTCTTTCTTGAGTTCGAAACTAGTAAATTTATAACATATCATTATGGATATGGAAGGAAAAAAAAAAAAAAAAAAAAAAAAAAAAAAAAAAGATGCTATTTCTGTAATCATAATATCCCATGTCCACGTATTAGCAGGCCATAGTTAGAATCCTGTCAGGACATTATTTTCCTAGTTCGATCCTTGTAAACTTATTAGTGACAGGTACAGCCGGTACAGGTATGAAGAAAATGCTAAAAAAAATTGTAGAATTAGTAAATATAAACGCCGTTACTGGAATAGTAACAGGCTGTACTTTGAAGTAAAGAATAATTTTCCTAATTCGAGCCTAGTGTAAACATGTGACATTAGTATGGCTATTAAGGATTTAGTATTCTAAAAAATGCATGTCAAATCACAGCTGATAACATACGAAATGTCGATTACCTCTTTATTTACAACTTACACCAAATGTAAATTACACGAAATTATCAGTTCTGGTGGCCTATTATGCACTGGAATGAAATGGAATTTCGGGAGAGGGTCACTATGACCCAGCACTGCTACCTATAACGATCTATTGCACTAACCCTCGAGGTAGGCACATTCCCAAACTCAGACCTGCTAACTACAATAAGGTGCACTATGTATCCAGGTTTCGAGTAGGCAAACCCACTCATCCCTAAGCCAGCTTTTCCTTACGTCACTCTATTAAAAAGGCTAAATATGAAGATGTGATGAAACTGGTAACGAAATACATTGCTTCAGCAGACATGGGGTTCTACGAGAAACTGTATCATTCTCAAGGTAGTGCCAATGAAGCTAGTGAACATAGCTCATATGATTCTGAATAAGAAGTCAAAGACTTGGACTGGATATTGTACTCCAATTAATTTTATTTCCTGTTTGCTCTACTTCATTGTCAAGTTAACCCACAGTTTTTTCATTAACTTCTTACTAATATTGAATAACCTACTAAACACAATACTGGCGTTTTCTTCATATAATGCATCTTTCTTTCTACTAAATTCTCAAGCTACTATTTTCTTATATATTGTAATGTACTATATTTATTTATGTACAATATACCGATTTTGTACGTTCTGGTATTCTGATAAATTTATGATTATTATTATTATTATTATTATTATTATTATTATGTTACGTATTAAGTGCAGCATGAAACCATACATATAAATTAATTATTCAATTCAACAGAACTTATTGAGAATGTAAACACTGTAGTTTAATAATAATTCGAATGGCATTTATACATTTAAGTATCTAAATATTGAACAGAACTTATTGTAACTGCAAAAATTTGCACTTTGGTAATATAATATGATTCACATGTAAAAGATATTGTAAGATTATTGATAGGTACTAATAAAAAATGGTTCAGTATTGTTTATATTTTGTGTTTCATGACATTTACTTACATAATAATAATCTTTCCCAAATCATATGTCAGATTTTAAATGTTTGGTGCAAAAACCAGGTAAGTCCAAATAAATATATAATTAATTTTAAAATGCACATCTATAATTTTATAATTGATATTCATATATAACACACATAACACATACAGAAATCGTCCAGTACAATTACATTTTTACAATTCCTAAAAATACATGCCTTCAATGGATGTCAAATTTTGTTTTTGCATTTACTCCAAAAGTGTTTTTCTGGACTTATCAGATTCTTGCACCAAACCCCTCAATTGCTTTCAAAACTTTAAATTTTTCAGAAGTTTAGGAGCTTTTAGTTTTTCGACTCTGCTGAAAAGTTTTATTTGTGGACATAACGCGTTTTGGTTCCGAGCTCCTCAAATAGACTTTTATATCAGCCTTGCCATTTGCTGCCTTTTCTGTAATTTTCGATGTTCACCGAGTACTATTTCTATAATGTTCCAATCTGTTTTACCTATACTTGCACAGGCGACTAAAAAGTTTGTTTCCTGGCCCGCCAAAGATACTATTAATGCAATATTGCCTACTGTTTTTAAGGATAACTATCCGAACTGTGGAGCTATTATTGACTGCACTGAAGTTAAAACATAACAACCTACTGAAATCAGTCAGCGTATATATAGATACTCTTTATTATAAGTCTGCATATACTGCAAAAGATCTTAATGGAATTGCACCTTGTGGTATGGTAAGATTAATTTTCAAATGTTATGGAGATAGAGCCAGTGATAGTTTCATCACAAATGACTGTGGAATTTTGAAAATGATAGAACCAGGAGATCAAATTATAGAAGATAAAGGTTTCCCCGGAATAAAAACTGTATTGGAGGAGAGCAATGCAATTTTGGTAATGCCACTTTTTATGAATGAAGGTCATTAACACATGATCAAGTTGATGACTCTTATAATACTGCTAGTGTGCGAATCCACGTTGAACGCTGCGTTCAAGGAGTGAAAGCGTAAGCTTATAACACATTTTTATAGCTTCCTCCCCACTAGATATAATTACCAACATAACAATCCAGAAGTCCAGGACGAATAATTAGGGAAATGGTCAGTTTCCCTAGTGCTGCGTTCAGGGGCCTGTTTCATAAAAGTTACAAAGCTACACGCAACAAGTCAACAGTGTAATTCAGCGGTTATCAACCTATGATACGCGCACCACTGGTAGTACATGAGCCCTATCAGTGGTGCCTAAGCGAAATGTAAAATAAAAATATGAATTATTGCAAATATAAAAATACATATATCATTGTTTTCAAGCTTCAAACAATGAAAAAGTAAATAAAATAATTTCAATAATATGTGTTTGAATATAAATGATTTCATTAATATGTGTTCTAATATTTCTAATTGTTGGCCAATTTCACCAAACCTCGTTAATATTAATTCAATAATATCCAGTAAAACTAGACAAGATAACAAGTCAGACATTTGTATTAAAAGACTATTAGCTTTTATGAAACAAGGCTCTGGACCTTTTAAGTGTTACGTATAATTGTAACAAGTAGGGAGGGGGGCTGCAACACATCACTTAGTCTACACAGATAATTACTCACGTAAGTACTCTGTACGTTGAGGAGTGAACCAAGATCGAAGGGCTACGTTCCATTCTTCGAATAAAAAAGAGCAACAGCGCGTATTATTAGGCTAATTGCAAAATATGCATCGTATAAGTTACAGAGTAAGAACATTTCCTGGTGTAAATGTACCAGTCAATAATAGACTACCGGTACTGCTTTGGTGTTGCACAAAGAAGCATACAGGAGAAGGACTATTTTAAGAAGTGAAATTGGACAAAATTAGATCATTGTTAGAAAGGAATGAAAAGAAATCTATCGATCGTCTAGCAGCACATTTTGCAGTTTCACATGGATCCGCACATACAACAATGATTCAAGGTTGATCTTCATTCATAAAAGGTGGCATTACCAAAATTGTATTGCTCTGCTCCAATACAGTTTTTATTCTGGGGAAACCTTCCAAACAGGAATTAGGGAACCTGTAGACGAACAACGAATGTTGTATTTAAATGTTAATCCTCTCTTTGAATTTTGTACACGGGTAGTCTTTATTGTAGAATACTTGCAGTGTCATAGAATACAATTATCCTGTTGTAGTTTTCTTTAGACTGATAAAATATCTTATGGAACTTCATTATATCAATCATTCGTAATGTTGTACACCGGAATATTTTCATCTTGTGTTTGCAATGGGGGAAAACCTGTAGCAATGTTGATGTTGACTGCAATAATAGTAGGTACTCGTACATAATAAAAAGGACGTAAACAAACTTGGAGGTTGTGTTAATTACCTATCTTGGCACATTCTATTTCTTTTTCAGTTTTTTCTTTGTCTCTGTCGCTTTATGGATCTATCCGGTGCAACAAGAGAAGCATGTGCACTAAATTCGCTCATTTTTACTGTGATTTGCAACAAAAAACATAACTACGTATCACAACAGAATCGTGTTTAAGCTACAACAGAATGCATGACCGCCATAATGCCACGTAACTGCATCATCATCATCATCATTATCATTATCTTGGTGCGCGTTTCGTCGATCCAAATTCCTGGATAGACGACAGATGCTTCGGAAGAGACGGAATCCACCTAAATCGGAGGGGGGCTGCAGACATGGGATCCCTCTTCGCGCGGGTAGTTACTACAACATGGCGCGGCGGGATCGAGGATCCATCAGCTGGCAGCGGCACCGAAGGACTATCAGCCGACGGCGGGGGCGTGGGACTACCGGTGGTCAGCGGGGGTGCGGTCGAAGACCTATCCGCGGGCGGCGTAGACCTGCAGTGACGGCGAGGTGCCACGGGGATTCAGAATGTTCAAGTAAGGACAGGCCTACTAAGACTACTGCAGGTTAATTGCCGAAGTATTAGAAATAAACTTATTCCGTTTTGGAACTTGGTCGATGTTTATAATCCAGATGTAATAATTGGGACGGAATCATGGCTTAGGGAAGACATAAATGACTCGGATATTTTTAGGTCGGATTATAGAGTCTTCAGAAAGGATAGAAGTGAAAAGGGAGGGGGAGTTTTCGTTTGTACTAAGATAGAAATAAGTAGCAATCTTCTGTGGATACATGAGGAAGTTGAAATATTGAATGTTCAGATAAGAAATGGGCTGGAAACCTTAGATGTAATAGCATGTTACAGACCACCCAGTGAATTAAACAATTTAACTTTGCACAAACTAAATGAATATCTTAATACAGTACCAGAAGACCGAAACGTAGTAATTGCTGGGGATCTAAACCTCCCGAAAATTAACTGGAACGGGATTTCAGGTACAAATTCAGATGCACAGACCCTTGTTAATGAATTGATCTGGCGTAAAGATTTCACGCAGGTAGTAAATGGTCCGACGCGTGACAATGCCCTCTTAGATGTTTACCTACTAAGACCTGTCTCTCTCTTTGTCAACTCTGAAAGTCTTCATAAAATAAGTGATCACAATAGCGTCTTATTAGAAATCTTATGGGAAAACACAGTAAATCCGAGGTCAAGTCCAGTGTCTGTCTGGAATTTTAACAAAACCGATGTCCATGAATTACAAACGTTTCTACGACAAAAGCATGATGACTTTCTAAGGACTGAAGGAAATATGGAAAATGTGTGGCATAAATTTAAGTGTATAATTTTCGAGGCATTAGTAAAATGTGTACCTTCTAAAATAATTAAGAAAAATCCGGACCCAGAATATTACACTAATTATATTCGCTACTTAAAGAAAAAGACAAGGCGCGCATTTAGCAAACGTAAACGGAGCCATGAGCATTGGGAAAAATATGTTGAATTAATTAAGAAACTTGAGTGTGAAAAAAGGTTAGCTCAGGAAAATTTTCTAAAAACTATTTTAAAAGAAGATGAAAGTAACAATTGGAGACAGTTTTATAATTATGTACGCAGGAGAAAAGGGAAAAATGAAGGAGTAGTGCTTTTACGAAATCAGAACGGAGAAAATATAACTGATGACAAAGAAAAGGCCGACTTATTAAATTCCTATTTCATTTCGGTTTTCAATAATAATAATAATAATAATAATAATAATAATAATAATAATAATAATAATAATCCCGCTGATAGGAGTGGTTGTGTCACAGACCGTGAATGTGAACCAAATTCGACTTTCAAAATAACTTCCAAAGGGGTTAGAGAGAGAATAACGAAATTAAAAAATCGGAAGTCTCGAGGACCAGATAGTATTGCTACAGAGATTCTTAAATTAGGTTCCGAGGCCATAATTCCATACTTAATGCGTATATTTCATGTTTCCATAAACAATGCAGCTATTCCATGTGACTGGAAATCAGCTATAGTGGTACCCATACATAAAGGTGGAAATAAATTAGATGTCGGAAACTACAGACCGATTAGCCTTACATCTGTCGTATGTAAAGTCATAGAGCATTTGATATCGGATTATATTCGTCATGTTCTAAATGCGAAAGACTGGTTTTACAACCGCCAGCATGGTTTTAGGGAAGGCTTCTCATGTGATAGTCAAATTACGTCGCTGGTTCAGGATCTAGCTGAAGAGGTAGATAGAGGCGGAAGAATCGATGCAGTTGTGATTGACTTTTCGAAAGCATTTGATTTGGTGCCACATGACATATTAATAGATAAGTTAAGTAGGCTAGGAATAGATAAAAGAGTGGTGCTGTGGATCCAAGAATTCTTAAAAGGTAGAACCCAGAGAGTTAGAGTAGGTCATGAAATATCGAAAATTGGAAATATAAGTTCAGGGGTGCCACAGGGCAGCGTTCTGGGTCCATTACTCTTTATAATATACGTAAATGACCTATGCCAGGATATTACATCAAATGTGAGGCTATTTGCAGACGACTGCATTATCTATAGAAAGATTAGAAATAATTCAGATGTAGATGCTATTCAAACAGACTTGAATAACATTTACAACTGGGCGTTAAAGCATAGGATGAAAATAAATGGTTCTAAAAGTAAATCTATAACATTTTGTAAAACCCGAGAGGAAACTAGTCTTAATTACGAATTCAGTGGTGTTGTAATTCCGCAAGAACAATGTTGTAAATACCTAGGAGTGTATTTAAACTCCAAACTTTCTTGGGGAGAGCACGTTGATAATGTTACAGGCAAAGCATGGAGGGCACTTCACTTTATTATGAGAATCTTGAGAAAGGCTAGCCCCAAATCGAGGGAAATAGCATATCTAACATTAGTGCGACCGTTAATGGAATACGGAACTACATGTTGGGATCCCTATAGAATATATCAGATAAATTCCTTAGAAAGAATCCAGTATAGGGCAGCTAAATTTGTTAAAGGTAAAAGAGAAGATGGGAACGATACGATAAAAGAACTTAAATGGGAAACTTTGGAAAACAGACGTAGGAAAACTAGAATAACATCATTGTATAGAGCACATCTAGGTCAGAAAGCATGGGTAGACATAACGGCTCGGTTAGAAAAGCCAACGTACTATGGTAGGAACGATCATGATTTTAAAATCAAATGTAGGAAACAGAAAACGGATGTAGGTAAATTCTCATTTTTAAATAGAACTATAAATGATTGGAATGACCTACCTGCAGCGGTCTTTGAGGGCTGTCCTTCCTTAAGGAGATTCAAGAATAATTTTGAAGAGTTGTGTATAAAGTGAAAATTAAAATTGAGGTGACATTCAACATTTAATTTTTTAAGGTGGCATGTATTTATCTAGCCTGACGAGTTTACTTCCTTGGTTTGAATTGTAAATTATTTAAAAATAGCGTGTAAGAGGGCCTTAGATAGAAATGTTTAGTTTAAATGTAGTTCTGTTTATAAGTATGCATAAGAATGCAATTATTTGACTTATTTGAACTGTTGTATCAGTGAAGCGAGGTGAGTCAGTGAAGTTATGGTTTTACAGTGCAGTGAACAGTTCCGATCAGTGATAATTTATAGTGTCAATGAAATGTGTTCTATAGTGTCAGTGAAATGTGTTACAGAGTGTCAGTGAAATGTGTGCTAAAGTGTCAGTGAAATGCGTCATAGTGCCACTACAGGGAATGAGATGAGAGTAAAGTGAAAGACTATTGAAAATTATGTAGGACCTATACATAATTATGTAGGTTGTGTTGTAAAATTAGGTGTTTTATTTTATGTTTTATTATTATTGTGTTAAATTGTATTGTGTATTCTTATTGTATTGTGTGTAAAATTGTATATGTGTTGTAAATTTTATTATGTATTGTAAATGTTATTGTGTATTGCTTATCATTTTAACTGTGTATTGTTAATATTGTATATACCACTGCCACCGGGTGCTTGCCCACTTGCAGTGTAAATAAATACATACATACATACATACATACATACATACATACATACATACATACATACATACATACATACATACATACATACATACATACATACATACATACATACATTATCATCATCATCACCATCAACATCATCATCGATTGGCTCTTTTGTTGATAGAGGATTTCGATTCTAACAACTTCGTAAGTTTACGTTCTATAGGTACCGGTAATTTTGAAACTAAAGTCAACTTTCATCGCTCTATTTCAGCCCAATTGAGGGGGCTTTCAACCTCAATATTTATAACGGTATTAGAATTCATTATACAGATTCAAATGGTATAAAAACATGAAAATGTGTAAAAATAGCGTTAAGGGGGATTTGAATCTAGGCGACTCATGTAATAATTCCTATTAGTTAAAATACTTAAATCCCAAATACTTAATTTAAATTTACTCCTTCCGATTTACTGCTAATATCCACCGTCTTTTCAAATCCATTTCGTGGGTTCGTGATGGAAATCGATGAAACTTCACAGTTTTCTCTGTATTACAATATTTATTATTATAGCCAAAATCACAGCACATAATTTTGCTGGACCGCTTTGACATTTTCAAAACAGTAATCTAAAGACAACATTGTATGAAAGATTGAATAAATGCGTATAAAATTACTCCTATTCGAATCTTCCAGCAGTCAGCTGTTAACACAGAGCGCACACAGCTGTTGATGACAAGCCTACAAGTAGTTCTTGTCGTATCCGCCTGTAGCAGCACGTTGCTATACGCACGGAGCCTATAGACTTAATGGGTAAGAAGAGGAAACGAGATTGTGTTTCTGGGCAGCAGTAGCAGGCAAGAATATATTCAACTGTTCTAATATTATTATGTCAGTGTCGATTAGCTATATAATAATAATTTCAGGCGTCTATTATCCGCCCAAGTCATCTAGTACGGTACGTTATTTTATTCATCCAGTAAGGTTTAGACGTAGGGATGAAATACAAATTATAACAAAAATCAATATTTTGTGTTCAATGTAAATTTGATATGGTTAACGTTATGTAACAATCAATGTTAATATTTAAAATATTAATTCAGTAACCATTCAGATCAGCAGTCATCAGCATACTCCACTCTCGGAATAGCGTCTTTTTCCCACAGATCTCTTACAGCACCAGCGTGCACTTGGCTGCTGTCTCCCTATCCCTTCTGCACGAAAGAGCATATTTTGTTGCACTCCTTGAACTCTACCCATTTCAGCGAGTGCTGACGACTACTGATTTAGATCATGAAAACCTAAATAATTTATTCTTTATTAGCATTCCTCCAAAGAATACACATTTCAGCTGCCTTTCATATAATAGTGGTAGTCCGAAATTACATATGTAAATATTAATCGGTTTTAATGATTGTTTCCTTTAATTCTCATCTCCAGCACAAAAATTGCGTCACAAAGACATTTATCAACTTAAGTTGCTTTAAATGAATTGGAATCCAAATAACATTCAAAGAAAACTCTGGGCTCTGTTTTCTTCTCATAAAATTATATAAATAATTTTTTTAACTATATAATTATTTTCGTAACGGCTCCACAGTGAGTTCGCTGCGGTGCTCCAGGGGTTGATAAACTTTTAACTATTGATCTGCAAGTAGGCTATTGTATGATATTTCGTAATTTATAAAATACTACGGACGTCATGTTGAATAAACGGTTTGTATGTTTTCGGGAACTAATTATGAAAGTAATGGGAAAGTTGACAGATTTTCTTTCCTTCATTCTTTGTAATTAATATAATTTGTAAAAATAAAACGTACAAACTATATGCTTTTGACGGTTTTACTACACATAATACAGTTACTCAACTTTTATTTTGGAAGGCCTTTTCTTACAGAGTAGGACAGAATTGTACAATTAATTTTAGTTGGTTTTAATACAGGACAAGTCAAAATGATGAACCCGAATTCTGTAATTTATTGTGTGAAATCTCATGAACGTAGCCTACTGTATTGTGAGAATGTGCTTCGAAAGGTATATTTTTAAAGTTTAGCTTCCCTGCATTGTTTCCAGTTTCGCAGTAGAGCAGTGAAGGAAAATGGCGTTGACTGGGAAACATAAATCCTTCTGCGTGCTTAATTACCACGTAAACAGCTCTGTGATTAGTGTTCAGCGACATTTCCGAACCAAATATTGCATCAACTAATCTACTGGGAAGGCCATTCGTAAGTGATATGTGCAATTCAAAGATTCGGGCTACATCTGTAATCGAAAATCGACTGGCCGTCCATCGACTGTGGAAGAGCACTGTACAGACTAGACATTTCTTGCGCAATTAATGGCACTATCTTCTGCTACCATTTCTTGCGCAATGTGCTGGAATGCCACGATCGGTAGCGGTTGAACACACGATGCCTTGATGGCACATATACTCTCTCAAGAAAAGTGGGTGACAACGAAATCGAAGATGTGGTTGCTGCCATACTAGCAGTTGCATCTGTCATTATTTGACGCCGGAGAAGAAAATCACGACGGTGGTCTGGAACTGTGGTCTGGGTTGTGACATATTTTTAAATTAGGATGTCGATTACAATATGTTTTGTGTTGTGACATTTATTTCTAAATCATATATAAGCTATAATAAGTTGTGTTATGACATACATTTCTAAATTAGGATTTGTATGCAATAAGTTTTGTGTTGTGATCTACATGATTGCCTTGTGTACTTATATAAGTTTGGTGTTGTGACTTACATGTTAACATTATGAATTTATATTTACAATTACTTATAATTATGTTGTTACATACATTTCTAGATTCTGTAATAGGAATGTAGGCGACATTAAATTTTGTTGTGACCTTACATTTCTAAATTTTGCATCAGTACATAGGCTACAATAAATTTTGTGTTGTGATCTGCAAGTTTGCATTATGTGTAAGTTTTGTGTTGTGACCTGCATGTTTCCATTGCGTATAGTTTTGTTGTGACTTACTAGACTAGACGGCAATTCGGAAGGCGGGTGGCCACTAGATGCGCCGTAGCCTGTATGGCATGTGACGTCACAAGCTTGAACAGGAGAACCAATCAGAATCAGTCTATAACATGCACTTCCTGAGTTCGTTTGTTCACGTGCGAGTGTATCAATACATTGAATAAGTAAAACTAACATTTACTAAGTGTATGTAAGGTAAATAAATGGAAGAAGAGACTGTAGAAACACAAGTATTACACAAGCAGGCGCGGAAAATAGTGTTTAAGGTGTATAATTATTATAAAAACGTTAACGAGCAGAACGCTGCCGGCCATCTTGATGCTGGAAGCAACGTTGCCAACGTGCAAGAAACGACTGCAGAAGCATGTGGTGTGGGATTGAGAAACGTGCAAAGAATATTGTTAGTGAAGGAAAGAGGGTTTGTTTGGTGTCATGCTTACAGTAATCAACGGCTAAGGTCATTATTGTCTTATGATAATTTAAATTCTCTCCTGCGCTATTTGTATTGCACGTGCGTGAAGTACGATGTGGCAATGCTGTACGCTGCCTTGCTCTCTCTATCTGTCTCTCTCGACGCAAACGCTAGCAGACAACCCGCCTTCCGAATTGCCGTGGACTCTAGTTTACAATATGTATTTGTATTTAAAATTACTTTTGTGTTGTGGCATACATTTGTAAATTTTGTATCAGTATGTAGGCTACAATAAGTTTTGTATTGTGACCTGCAAGTTTGCACTGTGTTGTGGCCTATATATTTATATTATGTATCAGTAATTACGATTTGTGTTGTGACATACATTTCTAAATTATATATCAGTATGCAGATTATAATAATAAGTTAATAAGTAACCTACATGTAAGTAATTGATTAACTAGCGGACTTAAACGTGTTAATTATGTAAGTTTGTGCGGCTTACAGCTATTTCGGTGTTTCACCACCATCCTCAGAGCCTACTAGATATCGGCGTCATCTCGAACTTCTCTGCCTGCTATGTGGGTACGTTTGATTGTTGAAAGGTTTTGAAAGGTGGAGTCAAATTGATCTGTGTGTGCTGAAATTGATCTGTGTGTTGAGAATTTGATCGGGGTGTGTTTTAGTGTGTTTGTATATTTCGTATTGTTCTAGTGTGTTGAGTTTTTGGATCTTGAGTTGTATGTGTAGAATTTCCATGTCCGCATTTATGTTATTGTATGTATGGTTAGCATTGGTTATATTATCGGCGTATGAAGATGTATTGTGTGCTCTGGTTATTGCTTTAATGTGTTCTTTGTAGCGTGTTTGGAATGATCTGCCTGTTTGTCTAATGTAGAATTTGTCGCAACTATTACATGTGAATTTGTATACACCTGTGTGGTCGTATTTATTTGTTTGTGTTTTTTGTGTGTTGAGATGTCTTTGTAGTGTGTTTTCTGTTCTGTATGCTATGTTGTATTTCTGTTTTCTGAACGAAGATGCGATCTTATGCGTGCTTTTGTTTTCATATGATATGGTGTGATGTATTTCTTGTGTTTGTGGTGTGTTTTGCGTGTTTTTGTGTTTGTTAAGTTTTTGTTTTGTCTTTCTTATGATGTTGTCTATTATGTTTGGATTGTAACCGTTTTCTTGTGCTATGTATTTGATTGTGTTCACTTCTTCATTGTAGTGTTGTTGGCACATGGGTATGTTGAGTAATCTGTGTACCATTGTTCTGAATGCAGCATGTTTGTGTTGTATGGGGTGGTTAGATGCGTTGTGTATGTGTGGTGGTGGTGGTGGTGGTGGTTGGTTTTCTGTATATTTTGAAGGTGTGTCTGTTGTCAATTTTTGTATGGTGATGTCTAGGAAATTTATGGAGTTGTTGTTTACAAGTTCCAGTGTGTATTGAAGTTTTGGGTGTAATTTGTTTATGTATTCGTGTAGCTTGTGTATAGTTTCCTTTGTATAGTATGAGCATGTCGTCTACGTATCTGTGCCAGTATATTATGTTGTCTGCATATTTGTTGTGTTCATTGCTGAGTATGTATGTTTGTTCTATGTTGTGTAAAAATATATCAGCTAGTATGCTAGATATGGGTGACCCTATTGGCAATCCTTCTGTTTGGGTGTAGTATTTGTTGTGTGTGAAATAGTTTTGCTTTGTTATGATGTCTATGATTTGGATGATTTCTCCGATGTATTCTTGTGGTGTGTTGTTGTCTATGAGCATTTGTTTTAGTAGGCTATCTGTAATGTATCTTGTATTGGTATACCAATACAAAACACATTACAGATACTAAAATAAATGCTATCTGTAGGCTATCTGTAATGTGTCTTGTATTGGTATACCAGTACAAGACACATTACAGATACTATTGGTATACCAATACTAAAAAAAATGCTATCTGTAGGCTATCTGTAAAGTGTCTTGTATTGGTATACCAGTACAAGACACATTACAGATAATATTGGTATACCAATACCAAAACAAATGCTATCTGTGATGTGTCTTGTATTGGTATACCAATACAGAACACATTACAGATACTATTGGTATACCAATACTAAAACAAATGCTATCTGTAGGCTATCTGTAATGTGTCTTGTATTGATATACCAATACAAGACACATTACAGATACTATTGGTATGCCAATACTAAAACAAATGCTATCTGTAGGCTGTCTGTAAAGTGTCTTGTATTGGTATACCAATACAAGACACATTACAGATACTATTGGTATACCAATACTAAAACAGATACTATTGATATACCAATACTAAAACAGATACTATTGGTATACCAATACTAAAACAAATGCTATCTGTAGGCTATCTGTATTGGTATACCAAACTATTGGTATACCAATACAAGACACATTACAGATACTAAAACAAATGCTATCTGTAGGCCATCTGTAATGTGTCTTGTATTGGTATACCAATACAAGACACATTACAGATACTATTGGTATACCAATACTAAAACAAATGCTATCTGTAGGCTATCTGTAATGTGTCTTGTATTGGTAGACACATTACAGATACTAAAACAAATGCTCATGGACAACAACGCACCACAATAATTCATCGAAGAAATCATCCAAATCACAGACATCATAACAAAGCAAAACTATTTCACACACAACAAATACTACACCAAAACAGAAGGATTGCCAATGGGGTCACCCATAACTAGCATACTATCTGATATATTTTTACACAACATAGAACAAACATACATACTAAACAATGAACACAGCAAATATGCAAACAACATGATATACTGGCATAGATACGTAGACGACATACTCATACTATACAAAGGAAACAAAAGACAAATACACAAGCTACACGAATACATAAACAAATTTCACCCAAAACTTCAATACACACTGGAATTTGAAAACAACAACTCCATAAAGTTCCTAGACATCACGATAAGAAAAATTGACAACAAACACACCTTCGAAATATACAGGAAACCTACCACCACCACCACCACACACATACACAACACATCTAACCACCCCATACAACACAAACATGCTGCATTCAGAACAATGGTACACAGATTACTCAACATACCCATGTGCCAACAACACTACAATGAAGAAGTGAACATAATCAAATACATAGCACAAGAAAACGGTTATAATCCAAACATAATAGACAACAACATAAGAAAGACAAAGAAAAACTTAACAAACACAAAAACACGCAAAACACACCACAAACACAAGAACACAAGAAATACATCACACCATATCATATAAAACAAAAGCACGCATAAGATCGCATCTTCATTCAGAAAACAGAAATACAACATAGCATACAGAACAGAAAACACACTACAAAGACATCTCAACACACAAAAAACACAAACAAATAAATACGACCACACAGGTGTATACAAACTCACATGTAATAGTTGCGACAAGTTCTACATTGGACAGACAGGCAGATCATTCCAAACACGCTACAAAGAACACATTAAAGCAATAACCAGAGGACACAATACATCTACATAGGCCGATAATATAACCAATGCTAACCATACATACAATAACATAAATGCGGACATGGAAATCCTACACATACAACTCAAGATCCAAAAACTCAACACACTAGAACAATACGAAATATACAAACATTAAAACACACCCCAATCAAATTCTCAACACACATATCAATTTCAGCACACACACACTATTTGACTCCACCTTTCAAAACCTTTCAACAATCAAACGCACCCACATAACAGGCAGAGGAGTTCGAGATGACGCCGATATCTAGTAGGCTCTGAGGATGGTGGTGAAACACCGAAATAGCTGTAAGCCGCACAAACTTACATAATTAACACGTTTAAGTCCGCTAGTTAATCAATTACTTACATGTAGGTTACTTATTAACTTATTATTATAACCTACATACTGATATATAATTTAGAAATGTATGTCACAACACAAATCGTAATTACTGATACATAATATAAATATATAGGCCACAACACAGTGCAAACTTGCAGGTCACAATACAAAACTTATTGTAGCCTACATACTGATACAAAATTTACAAATGTATGTCATAACACAAAAGTAATTTTAAATACAAATACATATTGTAAACTAGTAAGTCACAACAAAACTATACGCAATGCAAACTTGCAGGTCACAACACAAAACTTACACATAATGCAAACTTGCAGATCACAACACATAACTTACACATAATGCAAACTTGCAGATCACAACACAAAATTTATTGTAGCCTATGTACTGATGCAAAATTTAGAAATGTAAGGTCACAACGAAATTTAATGTCGCCTACATTCCTATTACAGAATCTAGAAATGTATGTAACAACATAATTATAAGTAATTGTAAATATAAATTCATAATGTTAACATGTAAGTCACAACACCAAACTTATATAAGTACACAAGGCAATCATGTAGATCACAACACAAAACTTATTGTATACAAATCCTAATTTAGAAATGTATGTCATAACACAACTTATTATAGCTTATACATGATTTAGAAATAAATTTAATGTCATAACACAAAACATATTGTAAACAACATCCTAATTGAAAAATATGTCACAACACAGAAGTTAGCCTACATACTGATACATAATTTAGAAATTTATGTGACAACACAAAAATTTTTGTTAATACCGAAATACAAAATGGCCCTAGGAGATTTTATTGTAAACACTTCCTAATTTAGAAGTGTATCACAACTCAAAACTTATTATACCGACAGCCTACATAGTGACATATACATAATTATAAATGTATAACAACTCAGTACTTATTATACCGATAGCCTACATAGTGATAGATACATAATTTTGAAATGTATGTCACAACTCAAAACTTATTATACCGGTAGTCCACATAGTGATAGATACATAATTTAGAAATGTATAACAACTCAGAACTTAATATACCGATAGCCTACATAGTGACAGATACCTACATAATTTAGAAATGTATGTCACAACCAGTGGCGGCTCGTGGGTATTGAATTAAGGGGGGCTGCATACAAAAATAAACCATGCAACTTACTTTACTGTATTTAAAGATTAGTTCCATGCGCCTTGCCTTGTAGGTTACAAACTTTTGAATCATCTTATTAAAATCCGATATGTCGTTTAACATAATATTTATAATGGAAAACATAGCTAATGCGGTCAGCCTCTCTTCTCTCATCGTATTTCTAAGATAGGATTTTACTCTCTTCAAACACGAAAAGCAACGTTCTGGTTCGGAAGTTGTCATTGGTATGGTGATAGCTATGCGTAGTAGTTTCACAACTTCTGAAAATGAGGCCTGCAAGTTCTCAGAAAGAAGAAACTGCAAGAGCTTGACTGCGCCACTGATATTTCTGAATTCTTGTCTCTGATGCAACACAGTGAGTTCCGCTTTTAGTTTGTCTTTATCGAACATTGGGAAAAGCTTCACACATACATTTAGGTCATCTTCAGGAAATGAGCTTTTGTAGCACTCAAATTTTTCTTGGCACAGAGGAGAAAATAATATCAGCTGATCTATGAACTGGAATCGGGTGTTGGCTTGTGTCAAAATGAGGTCACACACTTCCTTGGCTGCCGCAACCCTTGTCTGAATCCCATCGACCTTACGACACTTTTTAGGGTTTTCATTTCCACAGATCTCGCTGCTCAACTGTGCACTGTCCCTTATTGTCTGTATGGCATTAAAAGCTTGATATGCAGACTCGGCCTTGGTAGCATAGTCGTTTGCGGGTTCGATCCCAGTCCAGGTCGATGGCATTTAAGTGTGTTTAAATGAGACAGGCTCATGTCGGTAGATTTATTGGCATTTAAAAGAATCCTGCGGGACAAAATTCCACCACACCAGCGACGCTGATATAACCACTGCAGTTGCGAGTGTCGTTAAATAAGCCATAATTTAATTTTTATATGCAGATTTGAACTTTAGAAATATCTAACTGGCGATGTTATAGTTGGTTGTATAATATATCTACATGATACATCAATAATGAAAAAAAAAAAAAACAGCGAGAAATTGAATTCAGGATCTTCAAGAGTACGCACCAAAGCGCTTGCCTCATTTATTGTGATGTTGTTATATGTTTCAGATTCCATTATGGTTTGAAAACATTCTAGCAATGGCTCCTTCTCATGAACAACATTTACTGTTCTTATTTAAAAATCCATCTTGTTGCCCCAGCTGATGGAATTGTCTTTCAAACACATTAATTTAATACAGACTGTGTGGAGATCGAGAGAAGAAAGCAGGGATTCTGGATACATTAGCAAAAAATATGCGAGCTCTGTAGGCTATTTTGTTTAGCGGCTCTTTCCATTATGAGATTCAATTGATAGGCACTTAATTTCACATTTCTTCTGGATTCTTAAGGTACTGAACTGAATAGATTGTAAATATTGTACAGAATTAAACATTGTCGCACTTGTTAATATACTCATAACGTTAAAGGAAATGTATTTAAAACTGCGCGCTACTGACAAACTGCTGTAAATTTTGCAGCGCCAGGAAACTCTGGATTCTCGGCAAGGGGCTAGCAGGGGGAGGGGTAAAACTAACGCGCAAAGCCTTCGAGACGAGACTGGCAGCTCCAGGGGAGGAAGTGGCTTCGCCCTACAGTCCTTGTCTCTGGTTTCGCTCTGGCAGCACCAGGGGAGAAGTGACTTTACTAACGATTGCGTGCATGTCAATGAGAGCGAAATTTAAAAAAAAAAAAATCCGAGCCGCTAAATAGAGACTGTATAATAAATGTATTTCACAACATAAAACGAGACAAGAGCCACAAATGTCTGGGGTGCTGCAGCTCCGCAGCCCCCCTTCGAAAGCCGCCCCTGGTCACAACTCAAAACTTATTATACCGATAGCCTACATAGTGATATACATAATTTAGAAATGTATCACAACTCAAAACTTATTATACCCGTAGCCTACATAGTGATATACATAATTTAGAAATGTATCACAACTAAAAACTTATTATACCGATAGCCTACATAGTGATAGATACATAATTTAGAAATGTATCACAACTCAAAACTTATTACACCCGTAGCCTACATAGTGATATACATAATTTAGGAATGTATGTCACAACACAAAACTTCTAAACGCATCCTAACTTATAAACATATAAGTTATCATGATGCAAGACTTATTGTAAATGTTGCAGTATAATGTATGCTTTGAATATGTAGATCATAGTACAGAATTTCTTATAAAGATAAAATATTTTGAAAATTGTTATTTCTTTTCATTTTTATACATTTTCACTTTCCTCTAGGCCCTCTTCCTTTAAGGAAAATAGTAAATCTGTAATCATCCTTCTTCCTTTTAAAACTATTCTGTTACTTTTGATCCCCTTCAGTGTGGCAGAGACAAATTGTCCCAGAATATCTAAATCAGTTTTGGCTTCTTTGGCTTTGTTATGTTGTCAAGCATATCATTTGCAGTGTTCAAAATGTCTCTCTCTTGGCTCCAATTCGTGTCGTTGTTTCTTTCTTTTCTTTGTTAACACTCCACTTGCAGATGCCGCTCTACTGGTAGGTGGAACATTGACCGTACAGGTAGTTAGTGGCTATAAGGGCTCATTCTTTTCCTCAGCAACCTTCAAAAAGTGAGGAGTCTTCGGTATCAAGTGCAAAACAAGTTGTCTGAGAGTCATCCTAAAACGATGGAAGTTAAGAGCATAAGAAATAATATTAAAGACATAGACTATCCTTTGCGAGCGTCCTTCTGTGCTGATATCGCTGGAAGCGGATGGGTCCTCTGAAAGGTTAATTTTCAGTGACAGAGCAGTTTTCCACCTTTTAGAAAAGTGAATCGGCACAATGTGAGGATCTGGGGAACTACTAATTCCAATGCACTTGTGGAACACCAGCGTGATTCCCCCAAATTAAATGTCTTCTGTGCCATTTCCCATGAAAAGATTTATGGACACTATTTTTTCAATGAACGCACTGTGACAGGACATGTTTTCCTTGATGTGATGTAACAATGGCTCTTCCCGCAGCTTGAAGAGGATAGTGCAGACTTCATTCTTCAACTCGATGGTGCCCCTCCATATTACCATGGCAGCGTTCGGGACCATCTCAATGGGACATTGCAACAACGATGGATAGGCCGTAAATGTGTGAGGGATGCGCATCTGCTTCCTTGGTCACCTCGTTCTCCCGATTTCACCCCATGTGTTGTCTTCATATGGGGTTTTGTAAAGGATCATGTTTACGTACCACCACTTCCAACGACACTGAACGATCTGCGCGCCCGCATCATAGCAGCCATTGTTGAGATTGACCGTGACCTGCTACAAAGGGTTTGACAGGAGAGTGACTATCGATCTGACGTGTGTCGTGTTACGCAGGGTGCTCACATAGAACACATGATGCGTCTGAAGAAAACTTTGAAATTTTACCTTTCGAAACACACATCTCACAATACGATATGTTCATTAGATTTCACACAGTTAATTACTGAAATCGGATCCATCATTTTGACTTTTCCTTTTGACTGTTTTGCCTTGGTATCACGAATTTCGAATGTATTTATTATCTGTTGCTATGTGGAACGGTAACATTAAGAAATTTTCTTTTTACCTTTCCAAAATTCCTTTTATTTTATTTATTTTATTTTTTTCAGATGTCTTTTATGAAAATTCTTTCCTCTAATGTAAATTTCAGTTGTGTAATTTGAGGGACTTAGTCTAAACAAAAAAATATGAGGATTCGATCGTTAAGTATAACTAAAGTGGAACTGAGGAAAAGATCGAGGAATAATTAGTTAAATGTTAAGGGGAAGACGAATAGAATAAACCAGTAAAAAGGAAAGTAGTAAAGAGAGATAAAGTAGTTATAAGTGTTAAGTAAAGAATATCGAGTGTTTTATGAACCACAGAGAGGAAGTGCAGTAGAGAAAAACTGAAAGTGAATGCAAGTAGAGAGTGAACCATAAAAGTTATAGCCTACCAATGAAAGAAAAAAGTGGTCAGTGAGTTGAAGAAGTGATAGTAAGGACGTACTACAAACATTCGAATATTGCAACATTGCATCAATATAAGAGTAAAATTCTGAGAAAAGGTCAGTAAAAATAGGCAAATAATGTAATATTGTAATGTATATGAAAGAGTGGAATATGAATAATTAGTGAATATGAGTCAGAGATAAAAATAATTGAAGATAAACAGAAAATTAGGAACGAGAGAAATGAGAGGTAGCAATGATAGCAGAGGAGGGTTAGCTAGATTGCAGCCGAGAGTGCTTCTAAACAAGAGTAGGCTAATGTAGACAAGTATTGCATAGTTATCAGTAGACCGAAGGAGTGCGGGCCCTAATACGTCGATTGCAGCTGACTATGCAGACGAGTCTCTCTCGCCTTTCGCCGTACTGTCCGTGCAGCGAACCCGAAACATTCAGAGTGTGTTTGGCTGTCGTACCAAAGAGTTGCGTGTGTGAAATGACACACATTACAATGCCTAAAACAACTCACTCACGAAGTGAAATACTAAATAATTTAGTAGAACAATTCGGACGCGATATCTTTAGGCTATTATAGAAGGAGAAAGTGTTGTATGTGTCATCAGATTATTACGAACTAAGAAGTACTGTTTTGAAAGACATTGTAATAGTAAAGCACACAAGGAAAATGTTGAAAGCAATTAAAAAAAGAACCAATCGAGTTCAAATAGTCTGTCACAATATTCAGTATAGACTACTGTGACATGTTAGTACACACAAACATTCTATTCAGAACTTTGGACAATCCCAACTTTAGATCATTTCTGAAAAAAAATATACAAAACAACATATTCCAGGAAAAGCAACAATATGTAAAGAATATTTACCAATTTCGTACCAGAATACGATTGCCAAAATTTGAGAAAGAGTGAACGATCAGAAAATATATGGGTTTCAGTTGATGAGTCTACAGACGTAGGCTAAGTGGTAGATATGTAACAAATGTGGTGGTCGATATACTTTCCGAGAACTGTGTAGGAAAAAAAACTGTGCTTACTCAAGAGAAATTGGAAATGGTAAACCATACAACTATTATCCAAGCCTTTTGTAAGGCTATGCGCCTGTTATGGCCGGAAGGGATTAAATATGATTATGTACTTCTTTTCGTCACTGATGCAGCTCCATATATTATTAAGGCAGAAAAATAACTTAAAGAGCGGTATACCAACATGGTGCATTTAATTTTCCTGGCGCACGGACTGCATAGAGTTGCTGAAGCTATTCGTGCTTTATATAGTGATGTGGACTGTTTTATAGAGTATGTGAAAAAAAAATTCTCAAAGCCTCTTCAAGAATATTAAAATTTCGAGAAATTGCACCAAATATTCCCCTTCCACCTCAACCCGTAGTTACAAGATGGGGCACCTGGCTTGAAGCTGCCTTATATTTCGCAGAACATTACAATAAGTCAAACTAGTTATTCAGGCATTAGATGGCGAAAGTTCAGCTGCCATTACAACAGTAAAATCCCTGATTTAAGAAAATATGCACCAAAATCTACAATTCATAAAGACCAATTACGGAAACTTGTCACAAATTATAACTCAACTGGAAACGTCTGGTCTACTTAATGTCCGAGTGAATTAAATTAATTGAGAGAGTATGGGAAACAATTAACAAGGTACCCCAAGGACTGTGTCCTGATAAGGTAAAATACAAAGTTATTACATAGACCCTAGTGTAATAAAAAAAAATAATGTCTATGCTGTGTTGAACAGTTTGGTGAAAAAAACAGGACAAAAACTTAAATGACAATGTAAACCTTTCACGTACTCTTCATGTACCTCATGCGATGTCGAAAGAAGATTTTCGCAGTACAAATATACTGTAACTGATAAACGCAGAAGTTTCTCCTTTGACAATCTACGTATGTACATGGTGGTACATTGTAATTCCTTATTGTAAAGAAAAAGATTCCGTCGACATCGCATCAATTAGATAATTACGAAATGTATGATTATTGTAAGTATGCAATTCATATACTCAACACTGTGCGTCTGAACCACGCACAGTGAGTTACTTATCTGAGAGTTCATTAAGCCCGGTTCACAATAAACCGGGAACGGAAACTAGAACGAGAACGAAAATAATGTTAAAATAAATGTATTTAAATGTGAGCATTTACAATAGTTAAGTGTGAATACTTACATTTAAATACATTTATTTTAACATTATTTTCGTTTTCGTTCTTGTTGTTGTTTCCGTTCCCGGTTTATTGAGAACCAGCCTTTACACTCTCCACGGAACGCTCCAGTCATATAATAACTTGACGGTAAAGGGCACGCACTCCCGCGATTTAGTTATCAGGAATAGGACAGAGGGAAGACAAAGGACTACGACTACTACTACTGCTCCTACTGCTGCTGTTGCTGCTGCCACTACTTATTACAAATTGTAGCTTTCTATTGTTTTTTTTACAACGAAACAACTTAGGAGCCACAAACAGATAGTTCACCCTTTTCAATTTCCCCCCCAAAAAAAGTAAATAATAATAATAATAATAATAATAATAATAATAATAATAATAATAATAATAATAATAATAATAATAATAAAATAATTTTTATCAAAATAATACATTTTCCTGTATTCATCTTAAAGTTTAAGTGGGCTGTGATTTGCGAAAAAAAATTACTCAGCTACTCACCAATTGTGTATTTAATAATACATAGTTTTTTAATTTCCACTTTTGAGTAGTGACTCTCATCTCCGTCTCCTTCCGGAACGCAATAATTGATATTCTCACAGAATCAGTTATATCGGCCGCAATTACTAACTATATTCAAGAAAACAAAGCAAATGCTAGAGTTTAGACTACAGTAAGTCTGTTGCCATTCACACATTAATGTCAGTGCACTCTAGTGGTAGCAAGAGGAAAAGAGATTTCTTGGCATGGAAGTGTGAAAAAGATAAGACCAAAAAAACGTACACCCCTTTCATGTTGCTTTCCCATAAAAATATGATTAATTCATAATAGGAATGATGTACCTATCGGGAAGCGAAAGAATTAAATTGAAAATGCAACCACACGTGCTTAATTGTCGCCACACTGAGTGGAACCAAGGGACGGAGCGTGAGGTTCAGACATGTTTTAGTACATAAACAAAAAGGCCGCCAAACAAAATGAAAGTTTGTAACAGAATTGTTTAGCTATGAACAAGTAATGAGTAGACGGCGGGCTTGGGATACCTTTACGGCGGCAGTAGGTTGATGCACAACGGAGCTTAGACATGTGACGTTACTCTCATAGGTACACTTTATTAAGAACGCAAAATTACCTGTCAGCCGTCCCGTTGCGCGCTGTATGAACCGAACCTAAGCCAGCAGAGTAGGCCTACTGTGCGCAGTCATAGTGAACAGTTGTCTGACATTAGTGCCGAGGTTGTTCGTCACATTGTTTACGTGTACAGTAGAGGGTCTCGTTTAGGCACAGTGCAAACGTAAACAAAGTGCAGGTAACGTGTGGAGGAGGTCGAACCGTATGATAAACACGAGGGATGCACAAGGTTTTAGTTACCGGTACAGTTAATTATATTAATTAACATTAATTGACATATTTTCCAAAAAACACACAGAATAAAAGAACACAAATTGCATAACGTTATTATATACACATTTTAACAAACAAGGAATTGAAATGTTGAAATAATTCAACATAACAAATCAAATTTTGTTACTTAGTCT
The DNA here is from genome assembly GCF_040183065.1 of Periplaneta americana. Classification (NCBI taxonomy): domain Eukaryota; kingdom Metazoa; phylum Arthropoda; class Insecta; order Blattodea; family Blattidae; genus Periplaneta; species Periplaneta americana. Next base: position 67,353,100 of record NC_091119.1, on the reverse strand, counting down.
ATATGATGTTGTTTTCAAGCAGCATTTTTACGGTCATGAATTTCATTCTCTCTGTGACTAACATATTATCACCGTCTTCTGTAGTACTTGAATAAATTGAACTTTGAGAAGGGATAATTATTTTGTTTAGGAAATAGTGCTGTCACTTCAGACCAATATACTGTAGTTTTGTTAATTCGGCCACAGAAGACGGTGATATTATGTTAGTCATACAAAGAATGAAATGTATGACCTTAAAAGATGCTGCTTGAAAGCAACATCATATAAGTAGCAAAATTTGATTTGTTATATTGAATTATTTCAACATTACAATTGCTTGTTTGTTAAAATGTGTGTATGATAAAGTTATGCAATTTGTGTTATTTTGTTTTGTGTGTTTTTGGAAAATATAATTTCAATTAATGCTCCGCTGTAAATGTTGTAACTAAAACCTTGTGCATCCCTCGTGTTTATCGTACGGCTCGTCCTCTCCCACATGTTACTTGCACTTTCTTTACCCTTTCACTGTGCCTAAACGAGACGCTCTACTGTATTTGGTAACATGTACAAGTGCAATGTCGAAACACCAGTCGTATTATTTGCATTCACTATTAACTTCCTGTGATGCTGAACGGTCGTTCTCAAAATATAAAAACTGTTCGAGTAATCCCCGCTGGACGTTTCAGTTAGCAAATCTTCGGTTGTATTTTGTTCTTCATTGTAATGCCGGTAACGAAACCGAAGAAGACGGAATCTTGCATGTATAAGGTATGTATTCATGTACTTTATTTTAAACCATAACCAGACTGTAGTACCTTTGTTTATGTCCGCAGTGTGTGCCCAGTACCGAGACAGTTAAGGTCTAGCCTCCGAACAGTAAGGTTGTGTCTGCTCAGTGCCTGTTACAGTGTGGTGAACAGATAGAGTTCATTTAGTACAATATTTTCTTTAATTTAGTTTAGTGCTCTACTGTTTTGAAGTGGATTAGTGGTTTTTTTTCTCTTCGATACTTTCTTCCTTACAATTACTATTATTATTTTTATTTTTTATTTTTTTGAGCGGAAAGTGAATAAGTAAACAACGATGTCAAACTATAAACGTGTAAACACTATCAGGATAACATTCGAAACTTCTGCTACCAGACCATCTGCTATGGAAATACACCATTGGTTGTCGGACAAGATGCAACTGAAACCCGACCAAGTCGACACGATCCAACTCAACTCCAGAGAACGCTGCATATATTTGAAGGTAATATCTCCAGGGTTATATGATAAACTGTTACAGACGTATGATATCCCATCAGACTTTCGGCATGAATCCGGTGAAACAACAAAAGTCATGGTTAGTGCAGCAGATACGCAAACAATAACAGTTCGCTGTTTCAATCTGCCACCAGAAGTGCCGCATCATGTCCTTCGAAATGTTCTTAGTAATTATGGTTCAGTTCTCGACATTAGGGACGAACGGTGGAGTACGCAATATTTACTACCAGTGAATAATGGCGTTAAAGCTATTCGGATGGAACTTAAACAAAGCATTCCGACGTCTCTGAAAATCGCAAACTACGATATTAATTTTTCACATCCAGGACAGGTGCAGACCTGTTTTAGATGTAAAGCAACCACACACTTAAAAGACAATTGCCCTTTGCAATCCTCAATTCTATCGCTATTACCTAAACATAAACAAACCAATATTGTTCACGCATCACGAACACGGCCTCTTCTGGCATTCTGCAAGCACACACCAAACCCTCAGAATCAAATTGGCCTGAATTAAAGGCATCTACCTCTCGTAATCCAACCGTCCCTACCACACCTGCACTTCCAGCTAGTAGAGATGACAAACACTCAAAACATTTAGTTACAGAAAACAACAATCAGAATGACGAAAAACAGCTAGAAGATACTTCCGCAGCAGAGGAGGACCTCGGAGAGACTACCGAAGATGCAGTGAGCGACACAGAAATGGAAACTGATGAAAGTATGCAGAGACGTAAGAAGAAAACAGAAAGTAACAACACCTACGACACTTATGCAACAAAGCATTTCAAGGCAGATTTAGTATCGACCAATCAGCCCGCTCCGGATGATGTGTGTCGAGTCGAATCGGAGCAAGGAACATCAAGCACATATCAGCCAGATCAAGGCGAAGGTGAGGAAGACAAATAACAATATACGCAAGCTACAGAACACCACATATCACCACGGGACCCCCGCTTGAAGAGCACCGAATCGGCCAAGAATTCCCTTGAACACAAGACCGCAAAAGACAAATCAAAACCACCCAGACCTCACCCATATGCCATTTACGGGCGAACAAAAGAGATAACCAAAAGCAATAATAACAATAATAACGAAAGGGATTGATCGTCAGTATCAACGCCTCACCCCCTCATTCCAGCTCACATCATGTTTTCCACAATTAATCTCCCTTGGCTTTGGTTATTATTGACTCTAAGCTGTCCTTTAATGAATATTAGTCGCACATATGCCACGATAAATATAAACTGCATCAGAAGCCATCACAAACAACTTTTATTGAGAGATTTTGTGTATAGTAACGATATCGATATACTCTTCTTGCAGGAAGTAAATTTACAGAATCTCGAGTTTCTTGGTTCCCGTTATAATTACATTTGCAACCTAGGTGACGAGCAACGAGGTACTGCAATAGTGTATAGACATGGCATAAATGTAGTGTCCAGTGAAATGCACCCAAGCGGACGACTAACCTCGCTACTTACCGACATGAACACTCTGTACGTAAATGTCTATTTGCATTCAGGCACAAATCGTAAACGCGAACGTGAAAATTTTTTCACCAACCAAATGCCCTTTTACTTGCGACACAGATTCCACAAAATCATGCTGGCAGGCGACTTCAATTGTGTCCTGACAGCAAAAGACCAAAAGCCAGAATATCATCCTTCCCCTGGATTGCAACGCATGTGTCAAGATTTAAACCTTATCGACTTAAGGGAAGTAGTTCATGGGAATGCCGATGGATTTACATACTTTCGCAACAACTCAGCTTCGAGACTTGATAGATGGTATACCAATAAAGGTTGCCAAGTAGACGTACAAAATATAACTAATATTTCAGTGCCCTTTTCCGATCATCATTGTGTAATAGTATCCTGTAGAGCTGACTATACCACTCCACCATATGGCCGCAGCTACTGGAAATTGAATTCCCGATAACTACATGATGAACAAGCAGCTACAGAATTCAAAGAGCTGTGTAACTCATTACACACACGAACACAAAAATCCAACAAAGATGCGTTTCAGGCATGGACTTCTATATATAAACCCGCTATCTAATCCTTCTTCAAATGGAAGGGCATCGAGCAAGCACGCGCACGGCGATCAACATTGAATTTTTATTTTTCTGTAATGCGTGAGCTGCATAAGAAGCAAATGGAGGGGCAAAACGTTTCGGTGGAACTTAACGGCGTTAAACAGGTTATCTGTGAATTGCAAAAACGCATTATGGAAGGAGTACGAGTTCGTTCTCGAAACAAAACAATCATTGTGGAGGAAACAACTGCACTTTTTCATGTTGCCAAAGAGAAACAAAACGGCCAATCTCGTTTCATTTCAAATATTCAATTGCCCAACAACCAGGTCGCCCATACAACACTCCAATGTCTTACAGAAGCGGTGCTCTATTTTGGCGATCTCTACAAACACAAGGACAATGATTTACAGGCACAGCACGAAATTCTATCGCAAATCACACCAAAACTAGATGAGAATGAAGCCAAAGCAATGAAGAGGGAAATCTCTGAACTTGAACTGGAAGCTGCCATCAACGAATCTAGCGGACGTTCAGCACCAGGGCCGGATGGATTGGACTACAACTTTTATAAAGTATTTTGGAAACTTCTTAAACAACCTCTCCTGTTAATGTTTAATATGATCCTTCGAAAAAATCCGCTATGTCATTCCTTTAACGAAGGCATAATAATTTTAATTCCTAAAACAACGCCGGCGAAAAGAATGTCAGATTACCGACCTATAACACTGTTAAACACAGATTATAAGATCCTGATGAAAATACTGGCTAATCGCATAAAAAGGAGCATGAACCACTTAATACAGGAAGGGCAAGCATGCGCGGTACCTGGCAGATCCATCATTCAGAATATTCAGCTCATCAGGAATATCATACTGCATTATGATATTCATTCGGAGGAGACAGCTGCTATTTTGTCATTAGATTTTCAGAAAGCATTCGATAATATAAGCCACCGATATCTATGGGCAGTGTTACACTCTTATGGCTTCCATCCCTGTTTGCTTAAAGTAATCCAATCATTATACCACAGTGCACAATCCAGAATACAAATTAATGGTTTCTTATCCCAACCTATCAATCTGTCCGTCAAGGTTGTCCTCTCTCAATGATCCTGTTTGTTTTATGTCTGGATCCCTTCATGAGATTGGTGCATATAAACCTTACTGTTCTCCATAACCCCATGCAAATAGACGCCATCACAGCATATGCAGATGATGTCACAGTGATATTCAGAAATGTAGAATGCAGCAATCATCTTCCTAAACTTATTGAATTATTTGAACGTTCCTCCAATGCAAAAGTTAACTATAATAAATCATCCTTACTGCCGCTAGGTACATGGCCTAATAATGTCAAAATTCTCAACATTAAACCCACACAAAGGATTAAATTGTTGGGATTTAATGTGCAATCGAAATTTAAAGATATGATCAATTCCAACTGGACCGAAATAATAAACAATGTACGAGGTGTCATAATGAGACAGTTGAGTCGTAACCTGAACATTATCCAGAAGATATGGCACGTGAATACCTTCGCCCTTTCTAAAATGTGGTACATCGCCCAGGTTCTTCCGATCCCGGAAAGATTTTCCCAGCAGATAGAGCTAACAATTGGATACTATATTCGGAGAGGATACATGTTCAGGGTACACAGAAATCAACTACGCCAAGCAACAGACAAAGGAGGATTTGACCTGATCAACGTCCAATTGAAATGTAATGCATTACTAATACGACGCATCCTTCTAGCACTTCACGACATCGTCAGAGATACAGTTTTGGAAAACTTACGTTCAACATATTCATTCCTTACCTATCCAACTGTGTCCCTTCAAAAAAAAATTCAACACCATTTTCTCTCCTAATACTATCCTACCAACACAGAAAATCCTAAATTCAAAATTAATATATCAAAAACTGCTGGAATCAACTGAAAGGAATATCCGTATCATGGAGAAATATCCTAATCTGAAATGGGAACAAATCTGGAAAACTTTTAAAATCCCCCATATTCCCACAGATTGGAAGGCAATTGTATACGCGGTGGTAAACGAAACCCTGGCAACTGAATTCAAAAAATTCCAACACAGCATAACATCATCACCAATCTGCAAAGACCATGGCCAGTTAGATACTATACATAACCGTTTAATATCATGCCCGAAAGTAAACAACATTTGGTTATGGATGAATGAACGCATGACACAACTAAACCCTTCGGCAAACTTAAGTAATGTACGTAAACTGCTACTACACATGGAAGTGGATAGGACAACCAACACGACAATTCAAGTGATTTTTGCAAGTGCGTAATATACATACGGTAATAGACGACCAACAAAATGGAATAAACCAACTTAGACAAAAACTGCAACAACATTACAATATCATAGCCCCACAAATGAGTAATACAACGACGAAAATATTCAAACAATTGCTGAAATAGTGGCTTTTGTTTTAATGTTCGTGGAGAAATGTCAGTTGATTTATCCCCATTGGTAAAGATTGCTTTTATCTTGTATAAATATTTTTTGTCTAATAATATTGTACCAATGCGAATGGGAAAGGTAAATAGAGTGGAGAATTTAATGCGTATGTATGTCTGAAATTAGCATTGTACCTCTTGGTATTAAGTGTAAAGAATACACGAGAAATTGTATGTTACGAACGTTTGGTCTACATAATTTGTTGGGGCTCATCTTTATAACCCAAGCTATATATATGTATGCATATGTATGTATATATGTGTGTGTATGTGTATGTGTGTGTATATATATGTGTGTGTGTGCATATAGTGTTTATTGCATACTTCCTCCCCCCCCCTCCACAATTCTATTGGAAAGTGCCGTAATCTCTTCCATGAAAGGTAGGTTACTAAGTTCAGCTATTTGAACTGGTGGATTCTCTTCAATGGTTAATTGTGGAGTATGGATTAATGAATGGAGATCTCTTTCTTTCACGTTATATTCCTCTTTCATTGTTACGGCTGTTGAAACTGAGCTGTCATGTCGGGGAACACTGAAGCTTGAATGTGTGCGTGTGTTTACTTATTTTTATAAGGATACATCTATTAGGCCTATATATAGTGTCAAAATACTTCAGATTGTGTATGCATAAAAATCCTGTTATATACATTGTATGTGCAATAAATTTGAGAATGAATTAAAAATAAATATAATAAATAATAATAATAATAATAATAATAATAATAATAATAATAATAATAATATTGTTTGTATGTGCAATACATTTGAGAATGAATTAGAAATAAATATAATAATAATAATAATAATAATAATAATAATAATAATAATAATAATAATGTACTGTAGTATGTAACATGAAAAACAACATGCAATTTCAAATCTTATATAGCTAATCGTACAACACTTCAATTTCTGAAATATGAGGAAAATTTACATGAGATCATAAAAAGACAATATGCTCTAATTTATATGCAGAACAGTACAGTGGTAATACTTCCTCATTTTTTTACATCATAACGCAGCTCCGTGTGTTTCTAAACAATACAATTTTAATTATTAGTTTCATGTAGTAAAAGATTGAAGTGCCAAATTGTTAATTGAAATAATTGTAGAAATGTAACAAAGAAGATTGTTTCCAACTTTTAATTTCACTGTAAGTAATCTGAATTATATAAATATGTTGCATTACTATAATGTACACATTGTAATATGTCTATTTGTGTGGTTAATGTGCTTAAATAAGGCAATGTCTAAATAAGTTATTATACATAATTATATTTGGTGAGGTAATCGTCATACAGTTTTATATAGTGTAATGTAAAATTCACCTGTCAAATAAAATTTATTAAAAACAAAGTGTGTTAAAGCTATAGTCAATCCTTGCGTACATTGATTGCTAAAGTATCCCGGTTCCACCCTCTAGTAATGAGGAAAACATAGAAACACTCCGAGAGCGATCTGTCTGAAAATGGCTCTTAAACGTAAAATTTATAACTACTTGCACCTAAAAAGACTACGAAGCCCACGATATACATATCTTACACAGGGGCACCAGCAACTCTTCATTCTTCTCTCCTCATTTTTTCCTTCTTCTTCTTCTTCTTATTCTTCTTCTTCTTCTGCTGCTGCTGCTGCTGCTGCTGAAAGATGCTCCAATGATGACGTGGCATGGGAGCTCGCAGAGAAACATAAAGTGGCAGGGGCGCTGGCACACCTGGTTTTGGAGGAAAGGGACCTGGTAGAACTGGTATGGGAGGCATGAGAGCTCGCAGAGAAACATAAAGTGGCAGGGGCGCTGGCATAGCTGGTTTTGGAGAAAAGGGAGCCGGTAGAGCTGGTGTGGGAGGCATGAGAGCTCGCAGAGAAACAAAGTGGCAGGGGCGCTGGCACAGCTGGTTTTGGAGGAAAGGGAGCTGGTAGAGCTGGTATGGGAGGCATGAGAGCTCGCAAAGAAACATAAAATGGCAGGGGCGCTGGCACAGTTGGATTCGGAGGAAAGGGAGCTGGTAAAGCTGGTAAGGGAGGCGTGAGAGCTCGCAGGGAAACATAAAGTGGTAGGGGCGCTGGTTATGGAGAAAAGGGAGCTGGTATGGAGGCATGAGAGCTCGAAAGAGAGCTGGAAAAGCTGGTATGGGAGGCATGGGAACTGGCAGACCTGGTATGGGAGACATGTGAGTTGGCAGAACTGATATGGGAGAGATCTGATCTGGCAGAACTGGTAGAGGAGTCATGGGAGCTGGCAGAGCTGGTATGGGAGCTGGCAGAGCTGGTATAGGAGTCATGGGAGCTGGCAGAGCTGGTATAGGAGTCAAGGGAGCTGGCAGAGGAGCTGGAAAGGGATCTGGCGTGGGGAAGCGTGGGAGGTATGAATTAAGTTCCTAACTTCTCTAGTGACAAGCCATCGAGGATTTTCACCGCTTCTGCAACAAGCAAAATGAACAAGAACTTTAAGAATGTGTCATTATCCCTGAATGGCATATTAATAGAGTGAGAATTCGTATACAACTCCCTATTTTTACTGTCCATTTGCAAAGTCATATAAAATCATTTGTACAGGATTTGAACGAATGTAATCAATATTAATTGTACATAGTTTTGCATATTTCAGACTTTCCTGTATATAAAAGACTATTGAGCTTGCAATGTAGCATATTTTTAGTATTTTGTGGCAAAAAGCCCTAAATTATCATATTTTGTAAAAACAATAATATTCTGTGTTGCAAATCTAGTTTTTCAGGTAAAGCTCAATGTGAAGCAGACTTGAATAATTTCAAGGGAAAAATTGTTCCGGTTCCGGGTATCGATCCCGGGAATTGAATATTTTACCTGAAAAACTAAACTTGCATAATATATACATTACTGTTTGTACGTTAACAGAAAACTACAATTTCAAGTTGCACAGAGTTTGCGTGCACTCGATGTGGGTCTCTAGCATCTCGTCACCCCACTAGAGTTGTGTGGATATAAGGAGAAAAATTGAGATAGTGTCGGGTGGAGTTCCTGTGTAGTTCAATCGGTAGAGCACTGGTGCGTTCAGCCAGAGATCCCTGGATGGATACCCGGCCCCGGAACAATTTTTTCCTTGAAATTATTCAAATTCAATATTCTAAATTGTTTGTCGTCACAATATTTTTTTTATCTTAACTGTACTTGATGACCGGAAGTTCTTTGCATATGCAGTGTGGTGTGGAGAAACCAAAACAAACACTCTCTTTTTGTTCCATTGTGCTACTGCACAACAAGAAGCATACCCAAACACCTCTATCTACCTGACTTCATCATTATCATCATCATCATCATCATCATCATTATCATCCATACAAGTATTAGGTCATGTGGCGTATTACGATCTCATAATAAAGAGGAATTTCTCCTCAGCTCTTTTTGGGACGTCCCAGAGATCTCTTCCCATGGGGTTGATAGTGAAGTATAGCTTTTGGGATTCTGAGGGGATCTCATACATCGCAAATGGCTCATCCAGTTCTGATATTTCTGTATGAAATCGAGTACTGTTTCCAGACTCAGTTCTTCCATTACTTTGTCGTTGCGTTTATGGTCCCATTTGTATATCATGCTGTTCTTCGCATAAATCTCACTTCATTAGCTGTTATTCTGCTTTCATCCATCCGCCTTAATGTCTATGCCTCATTACCATAACAGAGTACAAGATTTGTTAAAGACCTATTCTAGTGCTTGTCTGTAGCAGGAAAGGTTTCATTATCCTGCTTTTATTTCCAAAGTTTTGGAGTATTTTACAATTTTGCTCATTATATCCAAATCATTATCAAATATTAATTTGCAGCCAAGATAATTATGTAAAATCATTAACATTTCCCTAAATTTTGCCATGTAAACATATTTTTTTAGGGGCTGTATTTCAACAGATGGCAGTAACTACTTTTTCCTGTATTTATTTCAATTTTATATTTTTTTGCAATGATATTTAAATTACGTTCAGAGTATGGTAGATAATATTCTGTAGATTCTATTAAAACTAGATCAACTGCAAATATCAATGAACCTATTTTTAAATTTCTGTTTATCTGCAACTAACCATGTCGTTTTTGTCTCCATTCCTGAAGAATTTTATTCAGGTGCATTATAAATAGTAGGGAGAGTCCGCATTCCTGTTAAGTTCCTGCCATTCTGAGATCCTGTTGTTAATTTTAACTGAAATTAAATTTGACGTACCTGACTTAAATATCCCATAACCTCCTTTTCTCTGTTTCACTTATTCTCAGTTGGCATTTTTTGTGAAGTTTATCTATACGCACTTTAACATTTGTTGTCGTATCACGTGTGTAGAATCTTTGGGTTTATTTCTAAGTCGTGGACTTTTGCTCTGACTCTGTTTTTATTGTCTTATGGCTTATGTTCGTGTAATTGATTTACATTTTGTTTCAATTTTTATGATATTAGTGATTAAGGGGGTCATGAATCATAATATGTAAATTTCCAATCCTCCATGTGCCTTCGTGACTGAGGAAAACTATGAAAAAACACAATTAGATTGGTTGATCACGGAGTTTGAACACGGAACCTTCTGAATACGAGTCTCAAACACTACCGACTGAGCTAAGTCATTCATGCTGTGTTGCAAGAAAACAGACCTATAAATAATGTATTCCTCCATTAGTTAGTGGACCTTTAAGGTTGTGGAATGTCGGGTTGCAGAAGAGGAATTTAACGGTCCACTTGTTATTGGATCGTTAACCAAGCAGCTTTGGATTTCACAAGTGACGCAATAGTACGTGAATGAATAAAAAGTGAACATCGGCTGCTACACTGATTTGAAGCATTCTAACTTTTATTGTTGTCAAAATTTGCAATAAATATAGACTAATACGAACCAGAAAGGAATCAGGAGCAGAAGTTTTGGTGAGGAAGATAAATATGCCTATTTGTTATTAAAAATAACGCACGAGTGCATTAATGTTACAGAAAATAGAAGACAACCTACAGAGCACATAACGTCGTCGTTAGACGATGAACTAGACTCTGTAATGAAGACATAAATAATAACTTTGCTAATACAAGAATTAATGAATGAATAAACAAACAAACAAATAAATAAATAAGCAAATAAATAAATGACAACACATCGAATTACCGTATATGGATGGCTAAGAAGAGATATTTCTATATACAAAAATGTCAATTCAGTTTAACTACATTATTATTATTATTATTATTATTATTATTATTATTATTATTATTATTATTTAGAGTAACTACATTATTATTGTTCACAAAATTGGACAGTGTATGACTTGTGTACTCGTAATATTTTGTTATCGAATAGAAGATCTTACAAAGCTGAAACATATACAGGGTGTTAAAAATAACGTTTACAACGTTTCAGGAGTAATAGAGGAGGTAAAAGTAAATATCTTTTGTAAGTGAGAAAACTTTGGCTGATGCGCCGTTTATTGTGTAGGCCTACGTAAGTGTTAGTATAATCCATAAAGAACAACACCAATTGTCCTTTTAGAGGTGGTGTTCAAACTGTCGTTCATTGAATGCATTGCACAACTGGTACCTTCGTACTATGGAGTGTCTGCAACGCTCAAAAAGACCAACGTTGTCTCTAATAACATGTGCAGCTTCAACAACGCGAGCAACTAAGTCTTCTGCCGAATCGATCGGTGTCTCATACACAAAACATTTCACGTCCCCCCACAAAAAGAAATCCAGTGGGATTAGGTCCGGTGATCGAGGTGGCCACGGTATCGGGTTACCCCTGCCAACCCAAAGTTTGGGGAATGTAGCATTTAGGTGTTTCCTGACACGACGATGAAAATGTGGAGGGGCACCGTCATGCTGAAACCATATTCGTTCTCTGATGTTCAATGGGATATTTTCTAAAAGTTTTGGTAGGACGTCGCGTAGAAAAACAAAATAATTATCACCCTGGAGACTGTTAGGCAACAGACAAGGCCCTACAAGGTGGTCGTGCACAAACAGAACTAAACAGTGTGTGTTGTGACGGAAGTCAAGTCATCTATTCCTTCAGGCCATATAGCGGCAAAAGAGCGCATCTACTAAAGTTTTGTCACTTAAAACAGACGTTTGTTTTTACCTCCTCTATCATCCCTGAAACGTTGTAAACGTTATTTTAACACTCTGTATAAGAAGTTTGTCTATTTTAAGAAATTAATTTCTACGAGGTAGTCCTATTACTTTTTAGCTATCGATATGCAATATTATTTTAATGTCGTGTATATAGGACCTATTATATCCAAAATATCGCATGCCTGAATCTCATACAAGTAACATTATGAGGAATCAAAATATATAAACTACTCGACGTAAGATTGCTGTCTAACGGAGGAATAAATATTATTATTGGAGGGAAATCAGATCTCTAAGTTAGTGAATCCTTCAACGGACCAATAACACTAAAGATATTTCATGCAAACCGGCTTTCGAACTTACTGACCCGTTAGCGGCTAACGAAGGAAAAAATGCGTTCATGCAACCGACCATCAGTTTTATTTATCGCTTATCCATGTCTTGTAATTTTATTGTTTGTTAGTTACAATTATAACAATAAACGTTACACTATATTAGACTACTAAGACATTCTATGCTGTGCAGTGTTATTCAGTTGTGCAATTGTAAGTTTTTCGGATAAAGTTTTTGTCACTAACTCTTTCATCCAGTATTCACACAAAGTTAAATCATGCGAAAATTTCGGGGCGCTGTATTGGAACGTGACGCTTTTTATATAGTAATAATGGTGAGGATATGACTTGTTCCAAAACATGACGAACTTTCTTCCTGGAATTGGTAAATCCTCATAAACTCTCATCTTCTCCTCAACTTTTAGGTGCGTGGCAGAAATGAAATAATATGGCGATGACTTCAAGAATTGGCAACAAAAGCTAAGAATTTATCCCTTGCTCGTTCCTACACTTAAGTGGTGAAAAGTGTGAGGGAAGGCCGTCATGTTTCGGAGATGAAATGAAGGTGTTTTGGGGTCAAAGATGTAGCACTCCATGCCCAAGGGGATTGTAAATAGACTGAAAATTAAGTAACATTATTTCCTGATATGAATGCTTCGCTTGTTAATTTACCTACATAGGCCTATTTCTAAATAAAGTCAGCTTTCTCTCTTTCTGCGTTGTATAGGCTCGTGACCTATATTGTATAAAATGCTTAATACAGTGCATCTTCGCCATCACGTCGCGAAGACCGACTGGCAAGCAGCAGAAGCACGCCCCCCCCCCCCCGGGCGCTCGATCGGTCACGGGCGTGATGGCGAAGACGCATTGTAATAAGATTGTATTATGATTATTTGCAATTATAATTTTAAAACTTTCGCTTATAGACATGCTAGCTCAGCAGCTTCGTAGTCAGCGTTGAAGTCTCTGGTCGTAAGGTTAACACATCGCAACTCCAGTAATCGCACGTGCAGATATGTTTATATATCCAGTGGTGTCATTCCAATTTTTTAAAAATCGGTTCTCTCTGCTAAGGACCGCGAATTTAAAAATATTGAATGACGTAATAATAAGCAGCTACAAATAAAGGAAAACTGCAATCCAACTTGTACTTCCATAACAAAATTATGTGCATAGTTTAAAATGCAGATTCGCGTCACGAAGGAGGAGTAGACTTCTGACAATTCATCTGTGATTTGAGCAGCGGTGGATTGCCTCGCTACAGAAACATCATTTCACATACATTATCACACCTACTGTACTATTATATAGACAAATAGCATTATACTGGAATATCACTTCTTTTGAGAAGATTAACTCCGTACGTAGATGAAATTATTGGGGATCATCAGTGCGGTTTTCGGCGTAATAGATCGACTATTGATCAGATTTTTTGTATTCGACAGATAATGGAGGAAAAATGGGAGTATAATGGTACAGTACATCAGTTATTCATAGATCTCAAAAAGGCATATGACTCGGTTAAGAGGGAAGTATTATATGATATTCTTATTGAATTTGGTATTCCCAAGAAACTAGTTCGATTAATTAAAATGTGTCTCAGTGAAACATACAGCAGAGTCCGTATAGGTCAGCTTCTATCTGATGCGTTTCCAGTTCAGCAGGGAGATGCACTATCACCTTTACTTTTTAACTTCGCTTAAGAATATGTCATTAGGAAAGTTCAGGATAACAGGCAGGGTTTGGAATTGAACGGGTTACATCAGCTTCTTCTGTATGCGGATGACGTGAATATGTTAGGAGAAAATACACAAACGATTAGGGAAAACACGGAAATTTTATTTGAAGCAAGTAAAGCGATCGGTTTGGAAGTAAATCCGGAAAAGTAAAAGTATATGATTATGTATCGTGACCAGAATATTGTACGAAATGTAAATATACAATTTGGAGATTTATCCTTCGAAGAGGTGGAAAAATTCAAATATCTTGGAGCAACAGTAACAAATATAAATGACACTCGGGAGGAGATTAAACGCAGAATAAATATGGGAAATGCGTGTTATTATTCGGTTGAGAAGCTCTTATCATCCAGTCTGCTGTCCAAAAATCTGAAGGTTAGAATTTATAAAACAGTTATATTACCGGTTCTTCTGTATGGTTGTGAAACTTGGACTCTCACTTTGAGAGAGGAACATAGGTTAAGGGTGTTTGAGAATAAGGTGCTTAGGAAAATATTTGGGGCTAAGCGGGATGAAGTTACAGGAGAATGGAGAAAGTTACACAACGCAGAACTGCACGCATTGTATTCTTCACCTGACATAATTAGGAACATTAAATCCAGACGTTTGAGATGGGCAGGGCATGTAGCACGTATGGGCGAATCCAGAAATGCATATAGAGTGTTACTTGGGAGACCGGAGGGAAAAAGACCTTTAGGGAGGCCGAGACGTAGATGGGAGGATAATATTAAAATGGATTTGAGGGAGGTGGGATATGATGATAGAGACTGCATTAACCTTGCACAGGATAGGGACCGATGGCGCGCTTATGTGTGGGCAGCAATGAACCTTCGGGTTCCTTAAAAGCCATTTGTAACTAAGTAAGTAATAGCATTATACTATATACTACTTACTTACTTACTTACTGGCTTTTCCTAAGCACCTTATTCTCAAAACCCTTAACCTATGTTCCTCTCTCAAAATGAGAGTCCAAGTTCCACAACCATAAAGAACAACCGATAATATAACTGTTTTATAAATTCTAACTTCAAGATTTTTTGACACCAGACTGGATGACAAAAGCTTCTCAACCGAATAATAGCTGCCATTCCCATATTTATTCTGTGTTTAATTTCCTCCCGAGTATCATTTATATCCCAGGTATTTGAATTTTTCCATCTCTTCAAAAGATAAATTTCCAATTTTTATATTTCCATTTCGTACAATATTCTCGTCACGAGACATAATCATATACCTTGTTTTTTCAGGATTTACTTCCAAACCTATCTCTTTACTTGCTTCAAGTAAAATTCCCATTATTTTCCCTAATCGTTTGTGGATTTTCTCCTAACATATTCACGTCATCCGCATAGACAAGCAGCTCACGTAACCCGTTCAATTCCAAACCCTCTCTGTTATCCTGGACTCTCCTAATGGCATACTCTAGAGCAAAGTTAAAAAGTAAAGGTGATAGTGCATCTCCTTGCTTTACCCACAGTGAATTGGAAATGCATTTTTTTGTATATCTGCGTGGATAATCATCCCAAGTATCTTGACCCGATCGTTTATAGGTATCTCCGCAAAAGATCCGCCGATAGGCCAATTCCCCAGTGGTAATAATGTGGATTTTTTAAGGTTGATTTTAGCTGTTGATGCTAATTCGTAACTCCTAAGTATGCGTTGAAGGTCTGCCATTTGATTGGGGTGTCTTAATCGTATCACTATGTCATCAGCATAAGCTATCGTTGAGAATAAATTGTCTTGCGGTATGTAACGAGTTAGATGAGCCTGTAGCATCCTAATTAACGGTTCTGAGCAAAGGGAGTACAGTAACATGGACAGTGGGCATCCTTGTCTTACAGCACTCTGAAGTCTAATTGGGTGCGTAAAGTACCCATTTCTTTGTACTCTGGAATGTGCCTCCATGTAAAGAAAATTGATGGCATTTATGATTAAGTTGAGTATTTTCATTCTACGCATGATCTGAAACATATATTGGTGATGCATATTATCAAAAGCTCCTTGGAAATCCAAAGATAATAGAGCTGCTTTCTCCTTGTTTCCACTTGCAAGCTGTATAATGGTGTCTCTTATTTTTTTTTATTGGGTTATTTTACGACGCTGTATCAACATCTAGGTTATTTAGCGTCTGAATGATATGAAGGTGATAATGCCGGTGAAATGAGTCCGGGGTCCAGCACCGAAAGTTACCCAGCATTTGCTCTATTGGGTTGAGGGAAAACCCCGGAAAAAACCTCAACCAGGTAACTTGCCCCAACCGGGATTCGAACCCGGGCCACCTGGTTTCGCAGCCAGACGCGCTGACCGTTACTCCACAGATGTGGACTTGGTGTCTCTTATTCCTACAAGATTTTCTATAATCGACCTGCCAGGAACGCCACATTTCTGTTCATTTCCAAGGAGTGCCGGTAGATACGGTCGGATTCTATTGGCTATTATTTTTGAAAATAATTTACAGTCAGCATTCAGAAGTGTAATAGGACGAAAATCCTTCATGATTGTTGGAGTCATCTTCTTGGGTATTAGGATGACAATTCCTTCGTTAAATCCCATGGGAGGATCCGTCGTACACAGCAATTCGTTCATCAGTCGATGCATTTCCTGTTTAATGATGTCCCAATATTGTTTGTAGAAGCTATAACCGATTCCATCCGGCCCAGGTGCAGAGTGTTTACTGGAAGTTTTTATAGCTTGTGAGATTTCATCAAGACTTATGGGATTTGTTAGTAGGTTTATTTCCTCCTCCGGGATGCAAGTTGTTATGTGTTCTAATACTGTAACTTGTTCTTTTTCGTCAGACGGTTTATATCCAAATAACCGAGTGTAGTATAATTCTGCTTCATGTAGTATCTCTTTACATGATATAATATGACGATTATCTATTGTTGTTAGACTGGAGATATATTTCTTTTGACCTCTGTTCTTTTCTGTCGCAATCTGGTATAAGGATGTTCTCTCCTCCTCCTCCTCCTCCTCCTCCTCCTCCTCCTCCTCCTCCGTGGTTGTTATAGTACGTGATCGAGTTTTGACTCCTTCCATAATGTGTTCTTGAAATTGTAAAATGCGATGTTTTGTTTTCTTTATTTCATCTTCGACGTTCTGCCCAGCTCTTTGCTTCATAATTAGTTCCTGAAGTAATGTGTTGTAGAAGTCGCTCATATTTCTTCTTTCCTGGGTCTTCTCCCTTCCAATTGATTTGAAAAAAGAACTAATGGAGGATAATTTCAAGGGAAAAATTGTTCTGGGGCCGGGTATCGATCCCAGGACCTCTGGTTGAACGTACCAGCGCTCTGCCAACTGAGCTACCCGGCAACTCCACCCGACACCGTCTCAACTTTTCCCTTTATATCCACACAACTCGCGTGGGCTGACGAAACGCCAGAGACCCACATCGAGTGCACACAAACTCTGTGTGACTTGAAATTGTGGTTTTCTGTTAACGTACACAGTGACGTATATATTATGCAAATCTAATCTTTCAGGTAAGGCTCCCTGTAAAGCAGATTTGAATAATTTCAAGGGAAAAATTGTTCCGGGGCCGGGTATCGATCCCGGGACTTCTGGTTGAAAGTACCAGCGCTCTGCCAACTGAGCTACCCGGGAACTCCACCCGACACCGTCTCAACTTTTCGTACGCAGAGCGCTGGTACGTTCAACCAGAGGTCCCGGAATCGATACCCTGCCCCGGAACAATTTTTCCCTTGAAATTATTCAAATCTGCTTTACAGGGAGCCTTACCTGAAAGATTAGATTTGCAACTAATGGAGGGTTTATAAATTCTAAGCCATTTTTGTAATTCAGTCATATTTGAGTGCAGTGCTCGTCTTTTTGCTGTTTCCCATCTTTCGCGAAACTCATCTCGTATGTTGTCGTCATATAACCACGCAGCATTCATTTTCCAGTATCTGCGACCACATTTAGGAATAGTATTATTCACTTCCATTTTAACTATGAGGCAATGATGATCACTGAAGGCCACTGGGCTTACACGCGCATGAATCACTCTTTCTTTGTGTTGTTTAGAAACGTAAATTTTATCTATTCGGGATGCCGAGTTACCGCGGTAGAATGTAAACTCTACGTAGTTTCCATGGCAAACTTCCCAAGAATCTAGCAACTGTAAGTGTTCACAAATTCTTTTCAAACCTATATATTATTGATGTTCCTCTATTTGCTCCTCCCACATTACTTATAACATTGTAATTTGGTTGCAGGAAGTTGAAATTATCAGTATTAACTTCTTGCAATAGTAGGACATCAATATCATTATTGTATATAAATGCACGCAACAACTGTTGTTTAGGGAGGCTTCGTAAACAGTTTATGTTAAGAGTGGCATAGTTGCGAATTAGATACATAATAATAATAAGAAGAAGAAAGAATTCTTAAGAGAATATGAAAACATAAGGTAATTAATATAATATTTGTTGTTTCTTAAGAGAACACTAACCTGGTATTTACATTGTGATCCAGAATCTTAACCTGTGTGACGTTTTCAGCATCTCCTGTTCCCTCAGCTTCGTTAGGTTTAGGATGTTTCCAGAGCTTTAATTTCATCTGTATCCATTATTCGCCGGTCTTCTTGGGGAGCGGATTTTTCGTCAGTGCTGTCCTTCTTGCTTCCTTCTTTGGTGCGTCCATATATCGCATATGGGTGCGGGCGTTGGGTGGCTTTCATTTTATTACTGGTATGAGTCGCGAACATATTTTTTTCCGTGGCGGTAACATTAGGTCCCGATTCACGTCCTCTGAGGCGTGGGTCTCGTGGAAATTCATGTTGTGTTTGTCTCATTTTCTTAACGGGAGTTTCTTCAGACTGTTCCACTTGTTTACTACGATCTTCATTTGATGACAGTTCTTCAAGAGAATGGGGCGGTTGCTCTATTGTAGGGACTGAAGTTGTTTCCATGTAATCGTTAGTTGTTGCTCCTTCTCAATCTCTGTATCTTGTGTCTGGTTTAATTAGCCTAGCGTAAGATGAATAGTTGTAGGTGCCGCTGATTTCTGTCTCCGAGGACGTGTCGGTCTCTTCTTCCGCAATCTCTTCCTTGTTCGTATCCATGTTCTCTTGTTTACTTTCTTTGCTTATGGCTTCTTCTTCCTCAGTCACCCGTGTTGACTCCAGTACATTAGATGGCCCACCTCGTACTACATCACTTAGTAGTGGTTTCCTTCCTGTGATGTTTACAGGCAGATTAAACTTTTTATTCGGACATTGTGACCGTAGATGTGATTCTTCCCCACATATATGACACAGCTGGGGTTGTCCTGGGTAATGCAGTATGGCAGCATAGCCGGCAATGACCAATTTGATCGGATATATTTCTTGATTTCTA
The DNA here is from genome assembly GCF_040183065.1 of Periplaneta americana. NCBI lineage: Eukaryota > Metazoa > Arthropoda > Insecta > Blattodea > Blattidae > Periplaneta > Periplaneta americana. The sequence goes on along the minus strand of NC_091119.1, from coordinate 67,333,848 downwards.
TACGAACCGCTCGAACACCATTACGTACAGGGTATTTATATTGTGTACTCCAAACCTCTGGACGAACGTGTTTAACAGTTCCGTATGATGAGAGAGACTGGATCACTGTATTATCGTCTATTTCTGGGGGTAAGTTAAATAGTCGCATTGTAACCGTGTTGACACCCGCACGCTGTAGAGCCACTGTAACTATTGTTCCGTTGTCATATCTAAAGTTAACTGGGTCTGTATATTTATTCATCAATCGATCGTAATGAATCACTGATACCAATTTTATATATATTGACCTTTCCAGTGTATTTAGCTGAATCATATCAATTTGGTCTGCTGTGATATGTAATGTTTCATCAATCCAATTATGGATTTCTAAAGCCGTCGGTCTCTGCGATTCAATTGTAAACACTATTTTCACTGTATTTTTCCTTTGTATCGTAGCCATGGTTTTTGCACAATATACTTGAGAATACAAAAAAAAAAAAAAATCAATCAATAAATAAAAAAATAATAAGAAGAATATAATATACAAGAAACTAACAGAACTAACAGAACTGTTATATATTCTATGATTCTGAATTTAACTATGTACAGCTGTCAAAAGAAAAAGTGGCCGCTCTCCTGGAACAAAGTTCCCTTCGGGTATCTTCGCTACAATTCGGAGACAGGCGATGTTACATGATGTTGGACCACGTTGCCTGATATCTACAGTTATAATTGAAGTATTCTGTGTGTTATCGATAGCATAATGGTAGCGTTCAGGCCTCTTATTCATGAGGTCCTGCGTTCGACTACAACCACGTGCTTTTTATGTTCTTTTTTGTTCTGTTTTTGAGAGAGACAAACTATACATAATGGCTCCTTTTTCTTTTACGATTATTTTAGTAATTAACATCAGGTTCATTAATATATTATGCCATGACTTTATCATTATCATTATGATATTGTGGCTGCAAATGGAAAGAAAAAAGATTTTACTCTCAATAAAAATATCTTTCGTGGCATAAACATAACAAATTTATTGGCGTCGGCCTTAAAACATTCAAACAATTAAGCGTTCAAAAAACAAAACAAAAAGCCATAATTCAATATTTAGTCTATCTTCCTCTCATCTCGATCATCTTGCAGTTGAGTGGGCATGGAATTGACTAGTCTATGCAAATAGCGACTGTTTTAGACACGATATTCCAGGCATTCTGAACATACATACATAAGTGTTCTGTCCATGGGCAGGTCTTTCATTGCAAACCCAGCAATCTCCAATCTTTCCTATTTTCTGCCTTCCTCTTAGTCTCCGCATATGATCCACATATCCTAATGTCGTCTATTATTCTTTTCAACCAGAGACCCAACCAGTTACTTTTTATCTTTCTAATCAGTTTCAGCACCATTCTTTCTTCACTCACTTTTTCAAACACAATTTTATTTCTTATTCTATCTGTCCACTTCACACGCACCGTTCTTCTCTACATCCACATTTCAAATGCTTCAATTCGTTTCTCTTCATTTCGTCGTAATGTCCATGTTCCTTCCCCATACAATGCCACACTCCACACTCCACTCCTTAGTTCTTTTTCCAGAGGTCCGCAGAAGATGCTTCTTCTTCTATTTAAAGCTTCCTTTGTTCATGTTTGCAGTTTTTCTTGGGAAGGATAGGCCTAAATGCGGTAACATCCCGTTGCTTTCCGCACACCACTATCTCCTTCGCATCTTATTAAATTCCAGGGGGCCCAAGCGTGGAGATGAGGAGAGTGGATTTGACTAATTGGGCCCTCCGGACTTCACCGAAAGTCACGGTAAGGGTTAAATATTAATTCTATCAGGATGTTTGACCCTATCAGAGATCGGGAAATCTCAATTAGCCTTTGCCCCCCCGCATCCTGGACTAGCTTCTACGAATCATCAGAAAATCTTAGAGTGTGATTGGGCCAATTTTTCCGAAAATCTTTCCACACTTTTGCCCTCGTCGCTCAGCGGACGAACGTCGGAATTTAGATGTCAACGTCTCAGGTTCAATTCCTCGTTACTCCTTTTCATTTTATTGTGGTTCAAGATAGTATAATGTAATGATACAAAAAGAAAAACTAATAGCAGTATTATGCAACTGGATTTTTCCAAACCTAATATTAAATTTATGTTATTTATATCGCTAAAGAACGATTACAATATAAATAACTTGAATATTAATTATACAGTATCACTAAAGAACGATAACACAATATAAATGATAAATATCGGTTTGTTTAATTAATATAAGATATTATATAATACGTGTTTAATTATCTAAATAAAGTAACCTATTTTACAAAGAAAGATGTTTATTTGTGTTATAATAATTACCTACATAAAATACAGATTATTTATATTGCGAAAGAACAATAACAATATAAATAACTTGAATATTATTTTATAATGCTAATGAAGGAAAACAGAATATAGGGTAAATGATAACTTGAATATTATTTATATCGCTAAAGAACGATAACAATATAAAAAACGTGAATATTATTCATGTCGGAATTTCACAGATTTATTACAGATGTATTTAAGAAATTGTAGAAGAATAATAATTAGTAACAGTGTCCTATTTATTCTTCTTGGAGCCAAATTTGTAACTTTTAAAAGTGTGGTTACTATGTTGAAGTGTATATGTTGCAACGGATGCTTGATTTGTTATGTATGTGAGTCAGTTATGGGATGCTTGATGTCGTCGCAATGTCGTAATTATAGTTTGATTGTGTTTGTGTGACTATTGTGTATTAATTTATGATGTGTGGTATGGAAAGCTGCATATTTGTGTTATAGAAGTGTTACGTATGTGTGTTGTTAATGTTTTTGTATGTTTCAAATTGATAACTGATATTTGTTTTGCAATCGCAATGCCTAATTTACGGATTGTTTATGTTTTGTTTACATCGCGTAAGCTAATTTAATTTTCTTTTCCATTTCTCTTTATGCTTATCTTTTTTGTGTATAAAACTATAGCCCTAACATACATATGTAAAATAGGGCTAACCCCCACTGGAGATACAATAATAATAATTATTATTATTATTCATATCGTTATAAAACGATAACAGAATACAAATGATGACTTGAATTTTATTCATATCCCTAAAGAACGATAACAAAATATAAATAACGTGATATCCATCAAGAACGATAACTGGATGTAAATGATAATTTGAATATCATTTACATCGCTAAAGAACGATTAAAAAATAAAATGAAAACTTGAAGAAGGCGCGAACCCACAACCTTTGAATCATTAAACAAGCACTCTACCGCTGGTCTGCGAGGAGCAAATATGGAACACTTCCATAGTTCCGGAACTGCTTGTACAAGCACATGCATCGTGTAACATCGCCGCGACCCGAAGTGGACTTTGAAAATATTCGCTGTTCACGAGTGCAGCCACTTTTTTTTTTTTGACAGCTGTACTTAAACTCTCACAACACTACACTTCACTGAACGGCACCAGCGATGTGTTCACTATTGAGCAACTCAGACTCAGAGGGTCCCCTTGGAGCACTCCAATTGTTTGGCTGATCCACTCCGATTGGGTGATTCCATCGTGGATCTGAACTTGGTTATCCGCTAGGACAGAGGTCTCCAAAAAGCATATCGTCATTCGTGCTCTCGATGCTGCCCGCCGAACACAGTGTGCTGTAAGGCAGAGACTCGTACTTCAATAGATGGGAGCGATCAGCGGGGGCTCGCGGCAACGGTCTGCTCATGTTTACAAATAATAACATCAAAAGAATAAGAAATATCATACGTTTGTATATTATTTTGACATACTATGAAGCTGGAGCCCTCCTATTGACACAAGCCATTGTAAATTCAACCTCTTCTATTCTATGGTGCCTTTAGTGCCTGGAAAAGATCTTCTCCAGTTGTATTTTGTAATTACATCTAGAAGACATTGAGACATAGTAAAATGTTCATTAACTCCTCGGATGAAAATGGCTAGGTGAGCTTTGTCATTTCTATCTGTGCTTTCGTCCAATGCAAATTAGTAAGCTACAAACTGGTTAATTGTGGTTTCGACTTCAGATTAAATTACATTTACAATCTTGAAATTCCTTCTCTGAACTGTAATTGGAAACAAATTAATTTTCTTAAACTTTGACTTTGTTCTGGACACAGTATTTTAGTAACGTCCTGTATGCACGATTTTACAAATGATGCTTGTGTAAAGGGCTTCATTGATTTCCCAATATTCCAAGTTAGAACATAGCTAGCAAGAAGCTTTTTTGTTTAAGACTGAGGACACGTGTGTGATTTGTTTGTATGTTCTTGTTTTATATTTATCAAAATATTTGTAGGCCTACGCATTTCACCTAAAATTAAACGAAAAACTATATAGCCCATTTGTCAAGCGAAACTGAGTGTAAACGTATTGTAATATACTGATTATTTTGTATAACCAGCAATTATACAGATAGCCCCAAAATAAAATATTTTCACATGTCCAACATGCCTGTAATTCTATGATATTCTTTGTGAAGAGTCGAGTATTGTCGTCGCATGTTGAATTTTAACACATCCTTAAGAATTTTCGAACAAATTAAGCATTTCACATTCTCCCCACTAACACAAAAAAATGTCTCTTCCTATTCATCCTTGAATGTATTACGTCCATGATAAGAAGACATTGTGAAACGGTGGAACACTCCGACCAACACAATGATAATGGCAGTCCGCCTCTGCTCTTCGTTTGCGCATAAATATTGAGTACAGTACAGGTGGAGATGGGTGAGGCGGAAAGCGCTCATTACGTACTGGCTCCGGGTCCGTTCAGGGGCTTACTCGCGAGTAGGCTTTTGGAGACTTATGCGCTAGGATGTTCGACACTAGTCTCGTCACGTCAGATTGTCCGATGAGGTTTTCCAGTTTCAACATGAGTTTCCTTCTGTTAACCGTGTCAAAAGCTTTCGTGTAGTCAATGAATAGGACGTACTTTTTCCCACCGGCTATTAGCTTTTCTTGTATCTTCTTCAGGAGGCATTCATTATTATTATTACTATTATTATTATTATTATTATTATTATTATTATTACTATTCATTAACATCACTTTCAAGCCACAGCCGGTAAAACCTACGAGCTGCAGCGCATTTTGCCGTGTTTCATCACAAAGGAGAACTATGTCAGTGTATTTCTCATTCGTAAATACCGCTGTTGTCCTAATTACTAAGAAAACAGGAATGAAGTAAACGGAGCGGGTTCATAACCCTATTACTAGTTGTACTTGACGTTGCAACCACTAGAACACTCGAGTCAACGCTTGTATTTGTTTTGGTATCCGTTCCCTAACCTTCTGGACTAGGCAACTGTTTAGCGTTTTATGCACGAAGGGAAATCTAGTTCAACAAAAGACGCGCAGATGGGCTGTACATAAGAAAATAGCCGGAATTAAAGTAAACTGGTCACTTAAACAATACTTACTGTACACTGCAAGACACTCCCAAAAAGTGGTGGATGCATAGGAATAACATGAAATGTCACAGATTGTTTTGCATGACTAAATCGTCTGAAGTGTCTCACAGTGGATAGCCATTGTGTGTTTTAATTTCAAGTAAGGATCTATTAATTCTTGATAAAATATAATATGTCATAATTATGTACCCTTCTGGGGTAAACTGACTAGCCAACAAAGCATTCAGCTGGCGCTTCGATACACAGATGATTCCTTATAATAAATATTTTCAAGAAGCTGTTACTATTCAATTGTTACAGAAAGTAAACGACACATTTTGTTGAGGATTTGAAATATTATTTATAACACTTCAATGTAAAAGGTGACAGCGAGATGATATTTGGAGAGGTGAGGTCCGAGATTCGTCATTTTATTACTTGACATTCGTCTTAAATTTGATATAAACCTCTGAAAAATAGCAATTAGATAATAAACGCAAGCGGTAATCGAACCTACGCCTGATCACACCTCCGATTTTCAAATTTAGTTTAACGAAAGATTCAATTAACATGATGGAATTTGCAGTACTTGCATAATCTTACTTCATGGATGGATGGTGGTGGTGGTGGTGGTGGTGGTGGTGGTGGTGGTGGTGGTGGTGGTGGTGGTGGTGGTGGTGGTGGCGGCCTCGCTGGTGATACCACCGATATTCAGCGAACAAAAAAATGTGGTCAAATGCCATCTGCAGTTTGACACTCAGTACGGTACTGCACTGGCTCTTCAGTTAATCCACCACAGCTACGCCTCCTTTTTTGTGAGATTTTAAAATGTTGCAATTTCCTGTTTTTGTAGATGCCTTGTTTCGTTGTCAATTTTGTCTCATTGTGTAGAGTTGATTTAAGTAACAAATTCTTCGATTTTTTAGTGACATAAGAAGCACTTGAAACGTAGATATAGAGAAATATGGAGCGTGTGAAATGGACAGAATAAGAAACGAAGCTGTGCTGCAAAGAGTGGGTGAAGAAGGAATAATGCTGAAACTGATCAATAAGAAGAAACTGCCTACTGTTTAATAAAGGATACACTGGAAGGAATGGTGAACGGGAGAAAAATTCGGAGCAGAATAAAAGATCACATGATAGACAACATTAAGTATATAGATCATATACGAGAATAAGAAATTCTGTGGCGGAAAATAGGAAAAATTGAAGAATGCTAGATTTGCAGTGAAAGACCTACTCTTGAGCAGAATGCTATGAGTGAATGAACGAATGGCATGTACCTACCTCATCGCTAATACACTACGATATTATTACTGTAAACACTGGTTTGCCATACGTCACTGCTTCACCATGGTCAGCGTTGTGGTTTGCTCCGAAGTGACTACCTGGATTGCTACGGAGAACAACAGAAGCCCCCTATGACGTCACAAAGCATGTACTTAGAAATGACTGCATTACAATAACGAAAATTCTAACGAATAAAATTGTGGAAAGAGTTTGTAATTTGAGACATAATCGAAGGTTTAAATGTAGAGATACCATAAATGAGATGTAAATTGATTAATATAATCAATAAATTTCTCTTTGTATACAAATTTACGGTTTCAAAGTGTTTAAAAATATAGTGAACATTTTAAATTATACAGTTGCCCTCATAATCACAAATATCACATTTCAGATGATTCCAGTTAATTTGGAGGAAAAAAATTGAAACACTGGACCAATGTTTAAATCTTAAACCTACATTCATAGTAGACCTATCTGATTTTCATTTTGTTTTCAGTCTTCAATCACTGAAGTTGTGAAATGTTAAAACGTTAGTGTACGTACAGAATGAATATACAGTTTAATGTGTCAAGCAAATCTTGCTTTCCACGTTCACAGCACTTTTTTTTTTTGACTGTGCTATCAGAAATTACGTGGTGAGGTGTTTCAGTCCCCATCACGCGAAAGATAAATCAAATAATTCATATCTTTCAATCATCACACAACACAGTTTAAAGGCCTTTTTTTTTCCACTAAGCTAATACTTTGTAAGTTGCCCATATTTAAACGTTAATCCAGAAAATCTGTGAAACTAAACAAACATTCAAAGTAAACTGACCTCACTAATGATTAGGATTTTAAACAGCATTTTCAACAATTAGATTAGAAATTCTGAATTTAATTCTTACAACAAACTAAAGGGTTATTCCAACAAGCTTTAACGTATAACTGTAACTTATCTCAGGCATCACGATGCCTGCATGCCCGCTATAAGACACGTGATTTCTAAACTTCACAGGTGCACTGCGAATTATCACGTGACAAAGAACACACTCACATTATTAAAGGAAGTAACTATTCTTCCGTAAGGAAGTCTAACGTTTGAAGTTTTTCCCTAACATGTACATCAGTTTGTAGATATACCCTTCTGAGTTCTTTAATAAAGACAGGTAAAATTTTTGTTTTGTTTTTCAACATATAATAAATAAATCCCATGGCAAGCCACAATATACTAAAATAATGAGGAGTCTGTGGTACGTCCAGGTCAAAAACGATCCGCAGATTTGTGTTCGAGTTCGTTGCCTTATGCACATTATTTAGCTGTTGCTGAACCCATAGCCAAATACCCCTTGTAAGATCTGAACATCTTGTTAGTCTGTGGCTAATTGTATCAATAGTCCCGCATTTATTACACTGTGGAGTTGGGACAATGTGGTACATGTATTTTCTCTCTTCCGTCATAATTATCCCATTAATTAGCGCATATGTCTCCCATTTCCAACTTGATGGTATGTGTGGTATTTTAAAATATGACCAAATCTTCTTCCAGTTCTTATTAGGAAATTTACATTGTACACTCGGTAAACACCTCACTTGGTCTTGGAAGTAGCTGTAGATCAGTTTAGTTGTTATTTGTTCTGCTGCAAATTTGTTGGCGTCAGTGGTGAGTTTTGTCAAAGACCTAGTCATACTGGATGCATGCACCGAAGCAACATAGTTCGATATGCGCACTGGAGTGTCTATATTGTGATCAGTGCGTATTATCTCTTTTATAAATAGAGCATCACATTTAGTTTTTACATTAATTAATTGTAAACCTCCTTCCTTGGTCGACAATCTGCATTGAGGCCGTGCGATGCGAAATACGAAACTTTTCCACAAATAGAATCCTAAAATCTTTTCAATTTGTTGAGCTGTATTAATGGGTATCGGAAGAACTTGGGCAAGGTACCATATTTTGGATAAAATAAACGTGTTTATATGCCACACTTTTTGAATAACATTCAAATTTCGACTGAGGTGTCTTTGGATTCCATATCTGATTTTGTTAACAATATCTTTCCAATTTGTCTCAATAACATCCATGATATTGGGTGTAAATAGTATCTCTAAAATTTTCATTTTATTCACATTAGTAAATCGAGATGATATCGTTTGTCCTCTTGGAGTTAGGGCCATGAACGTATTTTTCGTAAAATTAATGACAGAGTTTGACGCATTCCCGAATACTTGTAGAACTTCTTGAATACGAGTAGGATCTGTTGTTTCTTTGCATAAAATAATCACATCGTCGGCATAGGAATAAACCGGGGGTACAGTCACTATCTGTCTGTTATTGCACAAGGAAAGGGTCAGCATCCTCAGCAGTGGTTCTAATGCACATGTAAATAATATCATTGACATTGGACAGCCCTGACGAACGGATCTTTGTATGGCGATTGGTTTAGTAAAATACCTGTTTATTTGTACACGTGAAAATGCATTCTGATATAATTGTTTGAAGGTATTGATAAGTTTTATAGGGATATTCAATTTATGTAACACTGCAAACAAATAGGAATGATTGATATTATCAAAGGCTTGCTCAAGATCTATGTTCAATAACCCAGCAATATTATCTCCTTTTTTCAATAACAAATCCCTAATAGTAGAGAGAATATTGGTGATCTTTCTTCCTGGCACTGCTCACGTTTGCCCTATATCTATAATTTAAGGAAGCAGAGTTTTTAATCTATTTGCCAAAATCTTCATTAGAATTTTATAATCGGTATTTAGAAGTGTAATCGGTCTATAGTCTTTAATCATTCCGGTACATTGATTTTTTGGAATAAGAATTACAATGCCCTCCGTAAAACTCGTACAGTCTACTTGACACTTAAATACTTCATTAAACACTTGGAGTTGCTCTTTTACGAAGTCCCAATAAGCCTTATAAAAAGTATAGGTAATTCCATCTGGACCTGGAGCTGATTTGGAACTTGCAGAAATTATCGCTCTTCTAATTTCCTCTTCAGTAATGGGTTGTTCTAATAATTGTTGATCATCAAGTGAAATGGCTCGTTGCAAATATTGAAGTACGTTATGTTGATCTTGCTCAGAGTGTACTCTATGGCGAAATCTTGCTTGAAAATATTTGAAAGCTTTTTCCAATATTAAGGGGGTACCTGTGATATTTTGGTTATCTGGTGTTTTTAACTGATGAATAAACTTTGTTTGACCTTTATTTTTTTCTGTAGCAATATGAAAAAGCGCGGCTTTTTCTTCAGCAATGATAGAACTATTTGTGCTTCGTGTTAAGGAACCTTGCAATACACGCTCTTGAAGTAAGTTGAGTCTCCTCTTAGCAGCTTGCATGTGTTTGAAAACATCTTTACCGTCACATTGTTGTTGATAGATGTTCTGCAGGAGTTGATAATGATAGCGCAGCTTGTTACGTGCAGTACGCGCCCTTTGTATGCCTTGGGATTTAAAAAACGGCTGAATAGCTGGTTTAACAATGTAGGTCCATTTATGAAAAATGTTGGATGAAGACCGTCTCACTCTATCAGTCACTGCCTCCCAAAAAAAAATTTAAAATCTTCGGTAATTTTGTCATCACGTAATAACTGAGAGTTCAGTTTCCAATAACTTTTCCCGATCTGTGGTACATGATGAAGTTTTTCCACTTTCAACATTACGCAATCATGGTCAGTAAAGGAAACTGGAATCGTACTGACCGTTTTAAGTTTATCTGTTGAAGCTGCGTTCACGTAAATTCTGTCGATACGAGAAGCTGCATTCAGGTGATGATACGTAAACCGAATGTTGTTGCCATGCAGTTTTTCCCACACATCATATAAACCGAGTTGAAGGATCATGCGGTCTAAGGCTAACGATGGATTATATTCTCCAGTTTGGTCTTTTGCATGGAGCACACAATTAAAATCTCCACCAAAAAATAGATAATCAAAATTATGTCTTACATAATAAGGAATTCATGTGTAATAAAGTGTTCTCTTTCTGCTCTTTTATTCGAGCCAGACGGGAGGTAAACATTTACATATAGCGTATTATCATTTGTTAGCAGCGTCGTTATTCTGCCGCTTGGATGGATTTCGAATTGTTTAATTTCAATACTGGAACGATACACAATGGCAGTACCTCTTTGATTTTCCCCAGGGTTGCATATCGCATGAAACCGAGGACCTAGAAAATGCATATTATCTATATTTATTTCTTGTAACAAAAAAATATCGATATCATTGTCATTAATAAATCTTGTTAATTGCTGTTGCTTAGATCTACTGCGAAGAAGATTAACATTGAGAGTTGCCACTACATTTAAAGGGAGTACCATCAAAAATAAAATGCACAGGCAAAAGTGCATTTTATAATAATACAACTAATTATGATATTATTACCCTTCGACTTTGGAAGTTACGGTTTGTTTCCTTTTAGCAAGACGAGGATCTCTTGAATTAACCTGCCTCTTTAAATACGGTCGAATTATTAAATCAGTCGTTTCACTCTCCATCAGCGTATCCGGAAACATTGCATCATAAGAATCATCTGTTCCGTGTTCTTGACTCACCGTAGAAAAAGGAAGGTCATTCACACGATCGACAGGCATACTTTCTTTCGTGTCTTGTTGTGAGGCAGTTTGTGTACTGGCCTTGACATTGACATCGTGCGTAGAAGGAATATTCTGCGCTGAAGCGGTGTTAGGATGTGGGGGAGTACCATCCTCGGGTATCTTGTCTGACGTTGTCTCTGTTGTTATGGTTGAACTGTTAACTGATAAATCCATAACTTTAGATACGTCTTCTTTGTTTACTGATGACGTCGAAGCGGTAGCTTTAGTTTCCGTCGTATTGCTGGATATATTATTTTTGCTAACATCCACTTCCAGTTGTTGAGAAATATTATGCTCTCTTTCTGCAGGGTCGTGGTTATTTACATCCATCTGAAGCACAGATCGTCTCGCCGGCAGCGTCCCAGCTACCAACTTAGACCAAGCAGGTTGATCACTTTTATTACGAGAAATCATATTCGCGAGGTCTTTTTTATTAGGACAATTATTTCGCAAATGGCCAGTTTGATGGCAGTATGAACAAGTAGTAGGTTGATTTTCATAACTTACTAAGGCTTTAAATCCACAAACATCAATATATGAAGGGATATGCGTTTTCAGACCCATTTTAACTGTGCGCACTCCATTCTTAATCTTACATCTAAAAGCCTGTCCCCATGAATCATCAGTAACTAAATAAACCGTGCCGTATTTTTCAAGAACAGTACTTATATTAGCATTAGAAAGTTCCGGAGGAAGGTTATAAATTTTGACAGATTTAATGCCGCGTCCTGCTTTCTCTATTTTCACTTTGGTTCTCTGTCCATTAGAAAATGTGAACGACAACTCACCTTTGGTTCTTTCTAGTATTTCTTCAACAATGTTAGTGGAAGTACATTTAATGAAGACTTGCCGTGTCACTCCATCCAGTTGAATCATCTCTAGTTGTTCTTCCATTAGTCGGAGATCTTCATAAATCCATTCGTGAAGTAAATATGGTTCTGGTCGAGAAATATCTTGCTCGGTGAAGGATATCACAAGCGTTTGTTTCCTTTCTATCATCATAATTCTTATCAAATAAATATCAGGAGACTTAGTCAAACGTATTTAGACGCAAACTTGTGCAGGAACACTTAACAAAAATAATCACAGTTTATAACTCTCACAAAAGTCACTGAAATCTAATATGTCACTTATGAAACTGAAACACTCACTACTCAGACAGTAAATCGCGTGCGTACGCTACCAAAGCTTGCTCGCAACTGCACTGGTGCATACAGCTCAGTAGGTTGGGTTGCCTAAAGTAATAGGTGCTGTGGAAAAGCAGACATAATCTAAATTCTAAACCCTTGGAGTGTCGGCAACTTCACTGCGTCAAGTATGTAGCGGGACGATGTAGCCTAAAGGCGAAAGCTTCGAGTGCTGACATAAGAAAAGACGTAAATGAACAATGCAATATTTCGTTATTGTGTAACATTTTATTTACATAATATTCATGTTCAAAATAACCACCCTGTTGTACTGCACAAAGCACTATACGTCTGACAACGCTTTCTTGCACCCTCGACAACATGAAGGGTGTGATATTTTCACTTGCTACCCTAATCTTCGCCACAAGATCATCTCTGTTTTTGGGTAGTGCTGCGTAAGTTTTGTCATTCATGTAACACCACGGCCTTCGGATATGTAATAGGCTATGTTGTTTATTTTGCTGGTTGTTAGGAAGTTGTTTTCTGCGTGTAATGCAATTTGAAATATACAATTATTACAACGAAAATGATAAAATATAATTAGGAAAATGAGTGAATCGGAAGCGAATAATGTATGAATCTAATCTCCAAATATTGCAATTCCCAATTTAAATAACTGTGTCCTATATTTATAATAAATAAATATTTCGATTTGTGTTTTCAGTATTTCTAATTAGCGTGCTTGAAAGTTCTTTTAGGCATGGAACTTTACTTTTAAGCATGCTAATTTATAAATGCGGAAATCAATGACTTTTCGATACTAAAATAACAATCGAAAAGTCGTCACTCTAAAAAATAATTATTTCTGAGAAATTTAAACTCAAAAGGAGTGATATGGTACAGAACTTTTCCATTTACACTATGCTCAGGATTCGTCTCTAAAAGGACTATCGCGGAAATCCTTCTACCTTGTTAAACTTTATTCATGTTTACATTGAGATAAAATAATATCAGGAATAGTTTTCAACTTAGTGTTTAAACTTCACAAAATATAACAAGGGTAAAAGAAGCGAAAATACTAATTAACGGATTTCATTAAAACAAGAGAACAAAAATACTACACTTTTCTTAGAAATAATTACAAGTTACGATTAGGTAACTCAACAAAATAAATATACCTTAAATTATCTCCTCAGGAGCACTTTCGTTAGGAGCAGATACTACTATGACTATTATTAATACCTACATTTGAAACATATTCTGTCAGGGAGTAAAAACGCGTATTCCTAAAAGACTGGTGATTTATAGAAACGCTTCAGGTTTGATTGTTAGTTACAAAAAGTCATCACTTAGATAACATCGCAACGAAAATAAAAAGTAAACTTGGATATTACATTAATTTCCATAAACAATTCAATGTTTCATATTAGTTCATTATACTTAAAAATAAAACCTTGTACTAGTTCTAAAATAAATGGTCATTGAGATTTTCATACAAAGACTTAATATTTTGTGCCGAAAGTTATATTTTATGTGCATCAGTCCCAATTTAACTGACTTCAGATACTGAATGTGAACTAATTCCATCCACTATAGCTTTACACAGGAAACAGAGAAAGACGTCATAGACATAAAAATCTTTTGGACATGAATATGCTTAAAAGCTATATCTCCTTATAAATCTCGAAATCGAATTTGTGCATTGTGATGGCACCATCCCTTAATATTTCGTATAATGACAAGTTCGATAGATACAGCTGACATTTACTATTAGCATGCTAGCCAAATAGTCTATTAAACTAAATATTGAAGAAGTTAAATTTGTAGATACGTGTAAATGCTCTGGTACATAAATGTTTAACGTTTAGTAGGCTATGTGTTTAATAAAATAATTATAGTATTCTTAGCACGGATACGGTGAGATACTGGAGGGTGGTTGGAATAGTTCCACATGAGCTCGAAGATATTCAAATAAAGTAATCTGATGTTTAAAATGCAATGATTATGAACGCCACAACCAAATTATATTGCTGATTGGTATGGTAAGGATTTTTGGTGAAGGTGCGAAACGTTTATGGGCATTTATGCCACTTATGATAGGATCATTATGCTATCCCTCAAATTTAAACGTGGCCGAGGATTTGCCGGAAAGTTTTGCTAGTAGTTCAGCATCAGGGAAAAGATTCTTTACTGACTGAATCTACGACAGGGTAGCCCCAGCATTGCTTTTATTCCGAAGGAAACCTTACTGAGAGACTTTATTCGCTGTATCACAGGCTTTGGAAATAGCGCAAAATGAATACCGAATATTCTGAATTATGGAGATCAAACCACAGACATTCATTATGTATACAGCAGAATATCAAGAATCGTGTGACTTATCTTACTTCACATTAAATTTTAGTCGATAACAAAATATTAACTTAGGGAAGTTTGAAGCACGTAGTTTTAACTTGGCGGGAAGCTACAGTCCTGGAATCGGATCTTGTCAACGCGTACAGATGTTTATACACTGTTAATGTGATATTCTGTTTTGTCTCGTGGAGATCAGAGTTGTGTTGACCCCACGTACCAGGACGGAACTTCCGCCTTGGTCTCTCTAGTATAAAATAAAATAACAGAAGGCTCTAACTCTTCAATAGCTTTAGTGCCGTGAAGTTATTTATTCACAGTAATATTAAGACTCACGTTAATGAACGCATGGGTCACATGAAGCTGCTCTAGAAGTGGCGAAGCAGTCAAAGCATCACGCTCCGCAATTATTTCTCCTTGCGAACGAGTCTCTTCTTTGTCAGTCTCGCTTCAGGCGCAGGCGTGAAGAGAACTTCGTGCAGTACAGCGGCAGGATATCGCTCTTTTTTCGACAGATTCGCAGTCCAAGTTTCCATGCTGCCGGACCAGGTGCAGATGTCACTTTGAACAATAAAGAAGTTAAATAGGGCTCGAACTCGGAATCTCTTCACCACTAATCTTACGCTTTGGCACTGAGCTACCGCAGTTACTTGATTTATTATATGTTATAACATAAGGTTGTTTATCTACATTACTTAGAAAGGTGACAGACCACACTTGCCATTACTTGTATAATATTAGAGAGTTGAATAATCTGGCTTTCCTCTTCTTCATTATAAATTATTAACTTTCTTCCAAGACAGTAACATCAAACTGTGTAATCTCCAAGTGGTGTATTAAATATTGACTACCGGTAATTGTATTACATTATTTGTTAAAAGGAGATACTCTCTTTGACTATTGTTGAACATTTTTCAGAGCAGATTCGAGTTCAAATCATGGTTGGGACAAGCTACCTGGTTGAGGTTATCCCTCAATCTATTAAGAGCAAATGCTGGGATGCTGGGTAATTTCTCAGCGTTGGACCCTGGACTCATTTCGCTGGCATTATCACCTTCATCTTATTCAAACGTTTGATATTTGATATTTATTAATAATACTCGTAGTTCACAAAAAGTACATAAACTTAATAAATTACAGTTAACATACACACAAATAGCGATTATACACAATAAATATACATTTAATACCTCATCTTCTATCTTATATCTATTTCAATTTATGTTGGCTTTGACGTGCACTTAAGTCTAGTTCTAGTGCAAGTTTCAACCAAGCACGTTTATTAAAAAAAATCTTAAAGCTTAGGCCTATTTACATATTACTTTTGAAAAAAATTTAACTCTACAATAAACAAGTGTACATCAATCGTTCCTGTTGCTCTATTTATCCAATATTTATATTTAATTTTAGGTCTTCTTTTACATAATAACTTATTATTTCAAATAGTAAATTTCGCATGAGGTTAGCAGATGTCGACATAAAGTCAACAAACTGAAATAGCTGAATCATTACATTCAATATGTAGGGTAGTTGCAATATTTTCTTGTCAGCAGCGTAACATCTATACAGCCTTGCGCATACATGTTTAAACACACTTCACAAGTTAATTACATAATCAACCTCAATTACAGCTTCATCATTGTATCGCATGCACCTATTTTCGATTCATTGCTATTATGATGTCTATAAATGTATTATTCGTGCATTCTTATTGAATTTAAAATATAGTACTTTACCAATTTATGAAGTCAATTATCTTTTGCACATTTACTAATTAATACAGCTATGGAAATACATTATTATTACTTAATAACTTCCTTAATTCTTTATTTTCAATTTTTTATTTTAAACTTTAACCTTATTCTATCATTCAAACCTTAGATAAACGTAGCAGCTGATAAAGAATCGTGAAATAACCAATTAAAAAACGTTTATCATTCATCAACTTGTTTCAATCAAGGCTGAATTTAACGTAATATGATAATGGCTGTTATCGGTCTGAATAACGTAGTCGGTATAGCGCTGGAGTTCTGTGCTCGAGGTTGCGGATTCGATCCCGGTCCAGGTCGATGGCATTTAAGTGTGCTTAAATGCGACAGGCTCATGCCAGTAGATTTATTGGCATGTAAAACAATCCTGTGGGACAAAATTCCGGCACACCGGCGACGCTGACATAACCTCGGCACTTACGAGCGTCGTTAAATAAACCATAATTAAAAAAATGAATGGCTGTTTGCAATTTAAGTTAGCTTTCTGACAGTTTTTACATGACGCGTTTCACGTTTAGAATGTTACATACAGGATGAGTCATACCCTGCGGATTTGGAAGTTATACAATCCCGTCGTTTTACAGCCTCTGCTATAAACACCGTACCCTGCGTTGTATATGCCCCGACATGGTACGACGCTTATTCCACTAGCGCAGCTGTGTGCGCGCAGGGCTTTAGAGGTGAAGGTCTGAGGTTTCTGGCTCTGGAGATAATATTCCATGTAGAGTCATGTAACGGAAGCTGATAGTTTGGTAATGTTTCTGTGATATTGGTTAATGTAAAACGCTTAATTATATCAATTTCATTTAAATCACAAATCGCTATTCGAATCTCCTTTATTGAACATAATAAATAAATGCGAATAATATTACATTAATATCAAATGACAGACTTAGGATATTGAATGATCATATTAACAGAGGTCAGCATCGTAGCCTCATCGGACTGGCTGGTGAATGCGGCGGGTCACTAGTGAGCACCTGCACTTCGCATCGTCTGTAAAATGCAGGTTTGCCTAATTACCAATCCGCAGCAGTGGCGGCTGGTTGGCTGAGGCAAGTAAGGCCGGGCCTCAGTCACTTTGCTTCCTTAAACTAAAAATTTGAGTGGTCTTTAGTCTTATATAACATATTATATTAGTTATTTCTATGAAGCATATAGAGTTGTACAGGGACATCATTTTATTTTTACTTCAATTTTTATTGTACCTGAGTTTTTGAATGTACGTCACTTTCACCCCCTCTATTAGTAAACTTCCAACCGTTCTCCACATAGAACCAAGGCCACGTATGCGGTCATAGTAAGCAGTACTGAGTTAGTGAGTATAGTACGTTTCAGAAATATGTTTGCGTTTTCCAGTGACGAAAGAGCTTTCAATATTGAATCATATTTTCGCACAGGTATTGTCGTCCATTTGCTTACGTCGCATCCCGGTTTCCCCCACCCGCTTCTGCTCGCTTCTCTGTAAAGGTTGATGGCTGGGCTGTCTTAGCTCTTTTCTGAAAACATTAATTTCTATTAAGAATTGGACGTTTGCGTAATATTATACAACTGTTTAAAATAACTTAAATAAAAGGGCCTCGTTAAGTAATTAACTGTCACGTGATTTTCCCCCCTTTCTACGACCCTGCGACAAAACTTCTTGGACAGACAGTAGATAGCATGTCTGAGTAATTTTATCTTTTCGGATCGGACAGAAGTGAAGATTGAATTTACAGTACGTAATGTACGTACTCTTTTATAGAGTAGGTACAGAATTATTTCAACATAAGTTACTAGTACTGGTAATTGGAATTAGGTACAATAGTCTATACTGCGATAATATTCACAAAAGAATTGAAGCCTGTATCGAAATGAACGGCCACCATTTTCAAAAATGTGTTTAAATAAACATATTATGATTATTTTTCAATTTAACTTCATTCTCTATATCGTACGCTAATGTTCTGTAGACAGTATAATATGCACTGCATAATGAATACATCCGAATGGATAGCTCAATTCGTGAGCAAAACACTTATTGTTAATACAATACTGTATTTTGATTAAACAAAAACCTAATGAAAACTATGAAACTCAAAATCGCAATATTTCCTAGTTCATGTAAATGGATGAACTACTTTTCTTCTCTCCTATACCTAGTAAAGTGATTTGTATTTTACGCCAGTATCATGGAACTCCAGTCGTGGAAGGGGTAGCAAACGGTGTTTACGGTTCTGAACCTTTAATCCTAAGGTATAGCCAGGTTCATATTAAAAATTTTAGTAAAAATAAAATGATGTCCCTGTAGAAATAGAAAACTTTGTGTTGTATTTAGACCTGTCTTGCAGTAAAATTTGTTCCTGAGGCCAGGATCGCTCGTGCCGGGTCTGTCTTCTGCATTTCATATGTTTCCACGGGTTTTAGGGTTGCACTCGGAAAGCTGATGGTCTCGTGGCCTAGCAGGTATTCCCCACCCATCAGCCTTCACTTCTCCCATTCAGAACCCGGTCTTTTGTCAATGCCGGTCTCAAGTGTCGGTTGGGATGAGAATAACAGTGGTGAATTGTCGTGTGGTCCACTGTGGTTATGTGTATCGAGAAAATAGAAATCGAAAGAAATGCGAGAAATAATGATGATAATTATAATAAATTCATTGTTACAGTATCGTTATCGATAGGAAATAATACTGAAAAAAGGAAAGTTTTAAATTAAGACGGACCTACGCCATCATTGACAATTTTTCAGAAAGATAATCTTGAAACGCGAGCTTTCAATGCATCCTGGTGTGAGTAACATAAATGGGTATTTGGTAATGTGTGCGAAATGAACTTTCCTGTTGGTCATGCTTGTTGCTGTCAAAAAAAAAAAACAAACAAACAAACAAAAAAGAGAGAACAGTGTGTCTATTGAAACTTCAGCGATCTGAAAAATATTTCCAGGGGAATTTTAACACATGCTTTTTTAGTTGAGCATAATATTTGTTGCTTTATAAAAATTAAATAGTTAAGCCTATTGAAATCAACTCACAGCATAGCAACTTATTTCATCAATAATAATAATAATAATAATAATAATAATAATAATAATAATAATAATAATAATATAGTGATAATAGCAATCATAATAAAGTATCATCAATAAATTTTCATAATGTACTGCTTTTAGAAGGCGGCCGGGTAGCTCAGTTGGTAGAGCAGCTGGCCACGGACTGGAAGGTCCGGGGTTCGATCCCAGGCGGTGACAGGATTTTTTCTCGTTGCCAAACTTTCAGAACGGCCCCAAGATTCACTCAGCTCCTATAAAATTGAGTACCGGGTCTATCCCGGGGGTAAAAGGCGGTAAGAGCGTGGTGCCGACCACACCACCTCCTTTTAGCACCGAGGTCATGGAAAGCATGGGGCTCTACCTCCATGCCCCCCAAATGCCTTCATGGCATGTTACGGGGATACCTTTACCTTTTACTGCTTTTAGCAAAGGAAGGGTTTTTGAAAGTATAATATTCAAATATCATTTGGGAAGAGAAAGTTTTCTGGAAAGATATGCTTGAGAAGCACTTCAGAGAGCATAGCCTACGTTTCAGAACAGGTTGAACTCCTGAATATGTACTCACTTGGCATTTATTTCCTGAAAATGAATAAACTTCAAAATTTGTTCGGCTGAGATCTGAATATACGCGACCATGACTCGATTTTGGTCAGGTATTGAGAGATTTGCGGTATGAAAGCTGACATATTGCACGTTTTCATTTCGTTTTTTTATTTTCCTCATACTGTGTTACCATCATTAATATCTTCTCTCCGAATGAACATCTCGTTTTTGACTGTTTTCTTTAGTTGATAAATTAATTACGCTGTCACATTACGTATATTTCAGCAGGATAGATATTCTCGCGAGTCAAGCCTGAATTGTCCGAATAGGAATTCAACGCGGATGCCGTTCGTTCGTTCTGTCTGTTGTGAACATTACGGTCTCGTTAGATGCAGTATTTTGACGAAGTAGAAAGGTTTCGACTGTTTAGCGGAAATATGTTACAACTTATAAGCATTATCAGAAATATGTTCAGCATGGAGTCTGTCTGTCCGAAACGGCGATTTCTCCTGTCGGTTCGATTTTGGTCACACCTGCGAGTGAATTTCTTGGGAAATACATTATTTTAGTAGAATCTACTGTATCTAAGTAACTTATACTTTTATTTCAAACTAAACACAATGGCGTCCAACTTCAAGAGTGGTCGCACTTTTCTCTCTGTTATTTTTTAATGTGAAGAATAATTTTACAAATGTTTCCGTCGTTGAGTATCAACGGAAAATGTTTGACTGAAAGAAATTAAATATTACACATAATCATTTCTACTTTTCGTATTCACTTCATTATTTGAAGTCCAGCGTTGAGCAGGTGTGAAATGCTTGGAATGCCCCTTCATCTTTAAGAGAAATTCCTCATAGTCATAGATCAGACGTGCAGAATTCTAGCTCCTCAGAGCGACTGCCTTCTTACCCCCTTCTAACCCATCCCACCTTTTCTACCAGTGTGGCCATGGCGTTCCAGTTGCACTCGCCTATATCAACATTCATCCTAGAGGCGGCAGGTGCACAATACGCGTACTGCAGTTTGAAGAGAACTGAAACATGGCAAAATCTAAACCCGTGAAGAAATATTGCTTGCAAAGGAAATGGGAATATGATTATTTTGTTGTAGAAGAAGAGAAAGAATTGTTTGTTTACTGTGTCCCATCCAATTTATTTCTACTCGCCATTTCAATATCAAACGACATTTAAACAAAGTCCATATTAAGAATTATGGAATAGACAAACTTTCGACTAAGTTCATTATTACGAACTGTATATTATTGTTTACTTCCTTATGGCCTGTAAGGAACCCAGAGATTCACTGCCGCCCTCACATAAGCCGCCATCGTTCCCTATCCTGAGCAGAGTAATCCAGTCATTACCATCATATCCCACCTTGTCGATCTGGTTGGCAAGTTAGTATAGCGCAGTCCTTTTATGCCCAAGGTTGCGGGTTCGATCCCGGGCCAGGTCGATGGCATTTAAATGTGATTAAATGCGACAGGCTCATGTCAGTAGATTTACTGGCATGTAAAAGAACTCCTGCGGGACAAAATTCCGGCACATCCGGCGACGCTGATATAACCTCTCCAGTTGCGAGCGACGTTAAATAAAATATAACATTTAACATTTATCTCACCTTCCTTAAATCCATATTTATATTATCCTCCCATCTACCATCTCGGCCTCCCCAAAGATCGTTTTCCCTCCGGCCTCCCAACTAACACTCTATATGCATTTCTGGATTCGCCCATACGTGCTACATGTCCTGACCATCTCAAACGTCTGGATTTAATGTTCCTGACTATTATGTCAGATGAAGACTACAATGCGTGCAGTTCTACGTTGTGTAACTTTCTTCATTCTCCTATAACTTCATCCCTCTTAGCCCCAAACATTTTCCTAAACACTTTATTCTCAAACATCCTTAACCTCTGTTCCTTTCTCAAAGTGAGAGTCCAAGTTTCACAACAATACAGCACAACCGGTAATATAACTGTTTTACAAATTCTAACTTTCAGCTTTTTTGAAAGCAGACTGGATGACAGAAGCTTCTCAGCTGAATAATAACAGTCATTTTCCATATTTATTCTGCGTTTAATTTCCTCCCGAGTATCGTTTATATTTATTACTGTTGCTCCAAGGTATTTGAAATTTTCCACCTCTTCAAAGGATAAATTTCCAATTTTTATATTTCCGTTTCGTGCAATATTCTGGTCACGACACATCATCATATATGGTACTTTATCTTTTCGGTATTTACTTCCAAACCTATCTCTAGTATATTGATTATTTATTTATATACTATTAAATTAAGGATATCACTCGTTGTGTTCATTTTGTATTGAAATGAATAGTGACATATATATATATATATATATATATATATATATATATATATTAACTTTCAAGGTTCCTTACTTAAATGCTACAAAGTTATAATTCCGTAGGTGATAATAAGAGGGAAGTTTTAGAAAATCTAAAGAAGGCTAGGTGCAAAGAAATCTCAAAGAAACTACTGACAGGAAACCTAGCATAAACGTAAAAACCTTGAAACGACATAACGCATTATAAATATAGTGACTTTATTACAATCCTTTTTTAAAGTTACAGTGCCGCCACTGAGAGACCTTCCCACTTGCAAAGAATGTCAACAACTCTACGTAGAAGTCAGTCATCCCCAATAGAAGTGGAGTGAGGCTGACGTCGTATTTCCCTTACTTACGGGTTCTGCAGGCCTTTCATAGATGAATACGGAAATTGTACCAGAAATCAGTTATGTAATTATCCGTTAAATATTTCAATGTACTTATTTATCTACTCTACATTAGTCTCCAAGCTTCTTAAAAGTGATAAAATACGAACATGTCACTTGGGTTGTATAGCATCCGGTCCCCCAGCTTCAAGCTATAACTCTCTCTGTGGGCCACAATTAACGCTTATTTTGAAAATAATTGTTATTATTTTAATGTTATAACAATAATATTTGAGGTGAACAGCATATTCTGGATCAATTTTTCGAGTACTACTTAGATTTCCCTATCAATTAAACTGTACACTCTACTTTAGCCACGATCAATATTATCGGAAGTTACAAAATGCACTTAGTAATATAAATAATACGAGAATAGTGTATATGTAAAAGTAGTATTCAGATTTAGTTAAGTAAATAAGTTTTATTTGAATTTCCACGCTAGAGGATCCGCCAAATATCAGCAAGACCAAATAGGCCTATTAACTGTAGTGTTGAAATACGGTGAATTGGGATATTCTCGAGGTACTTTCATCTTCCCTCGAATAATTGGCGTATCATTCACTTAATATTTCATCACCTTTAAATGAAATATTCAAATATTCAATTTGAAAATAATTAAGTAATACAAATACAAATTTTCCTTTAGCTTTTATCCATAGAATTAAATATTCGTAAAGTTGTAACTATTACTGCCACGTAATGTTGACAAATACTGACGCACCAATTGATCATATATAAAAGGCTTAATAAAGTTTAGAAGTAGATAGAACAGTACTGATATTTATGAAATCGAATTTGCTTTAATTACAACCTAAAAACCAATTATGACTTTAAAACAGTTGCTGTTCGAAGCACGCTTGTCCATAAGCCAAGCAAACTTACATTAGCGTGTATCTATTTAACATCGAGTACAAACTAAACGAGACTTACACATAATATTACATAGTTATTGTAACCTAATAAAATCATTAATGAATCTCAACAGGACACCGTCGTCGGCCGTTCTTGAAATATCCAACTGGTATTCTAGTTCCTGCCCGATGTTTTCTAATATTGGTTGCGTCAACGCAGTTCACTGCATTACTTATAACTTCCTTCGGTGCCCCTGAATCTAGAAATCCTTTACATAGTCCCACAGGAAAAGGTGTTTGTCCTTCAAGTCCAATCCAACGCACTGGGAGAAGATTCCCGACATCAGTACTTCACTATGGCGGCATATCGTTTTGTTGGCAATGCTGGGTTGCAGACTCATGACCTGATGTACGAGTACAAGGTGAAAGTGCAATACACACACATAATTATGTTCAATCTGTTATCTTACAGTCGATAAAATAATAAAACTGGCCATATCTCGAAACATCCGTTCCAGTCATTACGGATCCCATTATAACGAAGCATTGATCACTAACAAGTCACAACATAAAACACATCCAAGTACAATACATACAAGGCTTATGCCTATATCTTCAGATGGGCAAGGATTATAATGCTGATTTCCTCTACGATATAATATTAAGTGGATGCGTGACATATTACGTATTTAACATATTAGACTAAATAATTAAATATTTGCATCGGCTTATGGACAATGTACTTTAATAGCATGTGATAATATTTTAATTTTCCTTGATAAAATGTTAAATATCATTAATTCAGTTCAATTATTAAGAGTGGCATATCTGAACTTCGAATAACTATAAGAGAAAAAAGTCTCAATGAAAATCAATACGCCTGTTCCTAACAAGGAGAGAGTATAGCGAGAAGCTGCATTAAGTCCATAGCATCTTACGTGTGAAGTGAGCTGTCATGGAACGGGTTTCATCAGCTGCCGCTGATTCTTTGTGGCCGGTTAATACGGCCCAAATGACTAAAAGTTATGAAAGAAATTAAATAAAACAGTAAAAAATAATTTCAAAATGAATTTCTCTGTAAAGAAAGTATTAAACCCAGAAATTTGGACTTCAGAAGAAGTGTATTGAATAGACCCTGGGGTTTCGGACTTTACAAAAGTCAAAGTCGCTTCCAGATCTCATACACATGCCACGAGGATTCGTTACCCTGGCTTAAAGCTGGATTCTCAACGTCGTTACCCAGGTCAACACGTTAGTTAATCGTCATGAAGACTGGCTACCCCGATCTGAAACAGGTTACTCAGAGTTATCACACAGATTTGCATGTAGAAATTTATTCATACTGCAGATGAGTAAACACCCGGTAGCAGTGGCAAAACATTACTACATAATATATTATTACAATTAATAAATCGAAATAATTATAATAACAATAATAATAATAATAATAATAATAATAACTCTATTCTATTGTCTAAATTAGATAATATAGGACTATCGGTAATCTACGTAAACTGGGTTGAAAATTATTTACACGATACACAATCAAGTGTACGAATTTCGAATACTCTCTCTGATCCATTTAATATTATTTTTGGTGTGCTCCAGGGCTCAACTTTAGGACCTCTTCTATTTCTAATTTTCATTGACGACATTTGAAAAAGAATGTTCTGACTATCTGTTATTCGCTGACGATCTTAAAATTTTTCGAAAAATCAAAAGTACTGCTGACTGTCAATTTCTTCAGGATGACATTAATTCAATTACCAATTGGTCAGTTGATAACGGGATGATAATTAATGAATCCAAAACTTACGTAATATCACTTTCAAGGAAAACCTCTACACTAAAATATAACTATCATCTAAAAAATGGATTAATTAACATAAAAGATTGTATTAGAGACCTCGGTGTATTAATTGACAATAATTACATTTTTACAACCACAATGATTATATTTACCTATAACAATGCAATAAGAATGTTAGGAATAATTCGGTCAATTACTTATTCTTTTTCAACACCTGACTGTCTTTTAATACTATACTATACATTAGTGAGATCGAAACTCGACTATGCATCTGTAGTTTGGAACTCTATTACAAGTACTGATTCGGCAAAACTGGAAAATATTCAAAGAAAATTTATATCATTATGTTCCTACAGATTTCAGTCCAATAACTCCGGGTATAACTATGATAAAAAAATGTGAGCAATCTTGTATTCGAGAGCATTTATTTTACTTTATGCTTTCTTT